>NW_027361829.1:14067500-14267500 GCF_039654945.1 Dendrobates tinctorius | reverse complement strand
AATTACTGATGTTTGTTAATTCCACCACCCAAAAAGTGACCAAAAAGTCCCCAAAATGGCACCAGTGAAAATTACATCTCTTCACTAAAAATTAAGACCTCATACAGCTCCACTGCTGGAAAAATGTTAAACTTGCGACTCTCAGAATATGGTGACACAAAAACAAACAATTTTTTTTCAGAGTATTAATTTTATTAAAGTAATAAATCATAAATAAAACTATATCAATTTGGTATCAGCTTAATCGTGCTGACCCTCAGAAGTAAGTTAATTGTTATTTGTGCAGCAAAAGAAAAGTGTAATATTTTAAAATATAAAAAAAGACAGATTTTTTTTTCTATTACTTCTCATAAAGGATTGCTAAAAGTCAGGTATTAGATTTTATGTACCGCAAAATGTTGCTACTGACAATTGCAATTCTTGTCTCCAAAAAAAAAGCCCTCCTAAAGCTACATCTACAGAAAAAAAAATGATTGCTCCTGGAGTGTGACAATTAAAAAAAAACAAACATGTGGACATTAATGCAAAATGAGACTTTAGGGGAGCTAATATTAATTTTACCTAGGAGGGGAGTCTTGGAGCTGCAACGAAATCGATCTATGAGTCCAAACTAGTTGAGCCAGAACACATGCAGAGAATGGGTGCTCATCCAGGCTAGTAAGTGTAGCAAGTCAAAAGAAGAAAACTGGCGGCACTCCAGAAATGTTAATTTTACTTTTTTTTTTCTATAGGAGACCTTTTCCAGCTACCAGGGGGATGTTGATGAATTAGATGGCATTTTGAATGGTTCAAAAATTGGTAGTGAAGTTGTACCACCTACACCAGCTTTCCCTATTTCACCAGAAACCCCTTATGGTGAGCATAACGTGTCTACGGTTCATTAATACATGCTGAAATTACTTCCAAGGAGTCTATAGCTGTGAAAAGTAATGTACTCTTTGTTCTTATGTTTCAGTGCGCACTCCCCCAAAGTATTCTCAGACGACGATTCAGGAGACAAAGCTTCAGTTCTACAGTCCTTCAGATATGTACGCAGCAGGGCATGGTAAGAAAGCTAATACATTGGAATAGTATAAAGGTGACAAAGTGCAGAATAACAATACTAGAGATCAGCGGATCTGGCAAGGTTCCAAGTTGCCAAAATGTGCTCACCCGTCTCACCATCCTATTGGCCTGCCCATCCGGTCCTCAACACCTCTTTTTTACTTCCTCTATTCTTGTCTAGTGTATTTCTTCAGCCTCTACAATTCAGGCCGCAGCTTGTGGCTCTACCAGGCCTTGATTGTGACGTAAATCTGAGGCCTGAAGCCAGAACCTGGGGTGTAGAGGGCTGAAGTGGATACCTGCATTAGGAGATGGGAAAAAGCTGTAGCACTGTGGCTGACTGGAGAGGTGAGAAGTGAGCTGTGGGGTATTATTATTTTTTTCTTTAGACATTTTGCTTGGCTCTCTGCAATTCAGCAATATGGTGGCCACAGCTGCCTGCCCGTTTGCTGAATACATGCACTGTGAATTGTGAAAAATCCGTATTTTTGAGAATTCAGATTTTTATACAATTCCAGTATCACTCAATTTCATTTGGAGAAATTTCTTTCCAGTCTGTCGGTGATACTGCCAAGAAAACCATATCTCTAATGATGAGCAGCTCCCTGAACTACAAAGTGTGCCAGGGTTGGAGGGGCAGCCTCTGACTTTTTTTTTTTTTTTTTTAATGATTATTGTTTTAAGTTAATTAAATATGTTCTGGTGACACATGGACATTAAAGTTAAATATTTCTTTAAATTTCTGTTCTTGCAGGTAAACTACATGTATTTTTGTATAAGTAAAACTGGACGATAGGTTGTTTGTCTAAACCCTCTCTGAATCTATTGACAGCGCTCCACTAAGTACAGTATATTCACAGTTTTGTATATGCTAAAATTCAAAGTACAGTGGGGCAGATTTATTACACCAGTCTAAAAAAAATAAAAAAGATAATTGGATTAGGTGACTACAAGTGTATTAACAACACATGACACTTATACGAGTTATCCAGGCCCTCTAACGATCTTTTCTGGCATTGGCAGCGATTCTCCTGCTTCCTCTGACCTCACATCAACAGACCAGCCCTTTCTCTTTCATTGAGCGCTGTTGATGGGGCATTACTGCCGACCTCATGTTGATTGACAAACTGCTTCCACAGTTAGGCAGCGAGGAGCCGACTGTCAATCAGCATGATGTAGAGAGTGACGCCCCGTCAACAGAGCGGAGTGGAAAAAAAGGAGCGACTCTGTCGACAAGACTGTCACAGGAAGCAGGAGAATCACCAGCAGGGGCGATCCACAACTACTCTGTGCTGGATGAGATCATCGCAGGGCAGAACAGATCACGTATGTAGTTAGCAACTATCTGCCGGTAACTTTTTAACCCCATAAGAAAAAAAAGCCGAAAAGTCCTGAATAACCCCTTTCATACTTTTTGATGCACTTTCAGACTGTCCTAAGGTCAGGAAATTAAATCTACACTTCTTTATAAGCAGGTGCAAATTTGTTCCAAATATCTGCCTAAAAGTTATTTACTGCACACTATGCTAAACTTTACAAATACATGCAAACTTGTTGACTTTTTGGGACTTGGTTTACGTTCAAAACTGGTGGAAACTGTGGGCTAATATATGGGTATGTGTTTAATTGTGAGCCTGGCAGCTTTCCATGGCCATTCCATGTGTATATGGGATCTTGGTCTTGAGTAGCTTTCCATACATTAACATCACATCCAATACATTACAAGAAATAATGTTGTAGAAATATAAAGCTCAATATCCTAAATGTAATATTAATATACAAGAAGCCGTTCACATATAAGCTGTCTGCATGAATAGTTTACAGAATAGTTTCATACAGGCTGTTTGCATGATTAGTCATCCAAATAATAAATATATGCACATTCCCCTGCAAGCCGTATGTTCACACACCGCAGATTGGCCTGTGTGTATTTATAAGAGGTTCCATGGCCCAAATCCAGTACTCTGATTGTTGCCCTAGTGTTGCTAATAATGTGTCCCAAACCCATGTGAGGATTACAGTAGTCCCATGGATATCTGGCTGGACAAATCTGGAGTTTCTCAGTGAGGAATCTTCTAGAAAAATGGACATGCTTTTCTACTGGGTGATTTCCTTCCATGGCACAGACAAAATTTATTTGAAATGTTCTAGAACATGCAAACTGTAAAATCCTTTGGTTGTGCATCAGAAGTTACATTTCATCAGATTCAATGCGAATTTTGGAGCAGAATCCACAATCTGCCTCACTACCAGAATAGCAATGCGGCATACAACATCTCAGCTAGTAGTGATATGATATCACTGCTACACATCTTGGGAAGTTGTATCTCAGAGATGTGGTGTGTGGATCATTAACCAAGTAGTATATACAAGAAATAATGTTGCTTTCCAATTTATTTTCTCCTGTCAGTTTCCATTCATTTTGTTACCAGTGGCTTCCGAATGCCCCTATAAGTTCCTGCACAACTTCATTATCTAATGGGTTTTCCTTCCCTAATGCATGTAGTGACTGCAATGGGCCGCCCTCATTATTGCTACTTCTGTACTTATTACCCTGACCCTTTCAGTACAGGCTATGTGCTTGAACTGGTGCTAGGTTTCTTTTCCCTTGTTCTATACATTTAACGGACCTTATAAATATATTTCTGCCTTACAAACAGAAGTCTCTCCATTTCCCCGGCACATCCTTTTTGCTACTTTGCTTCCCTAAAGTTGACAAAAGAACAATCCATGGAGGAAATGTATTGTCAGACGCCACCAAGTGTTTTCCTGGGCGTTAACTACTTAGATAATGGCCCCCTGACTTGTTCCTGGTTTTATTTTGACTAAATCGTCTATAGTTGTAAATTGCACAAGATGCGCAGCATTAGCTTGGTAAGGCATCCTAATGTTCAGCTTATTAGTATGACCATAATATTGGATTGCTACATTATAGTGCGGCCAGCTTTATAATGGGATTAGTTATGGCTGAACTCTATATTTTTATAGTGTGTTACTATTGCAACAAATGTAGTATTTGTAGTGGGGGTCAACTGAAGACCATATGTGGCCCTCAGAACCTTACTCTATGGCCTTTAACAATCTAGTATGACCCCACAATGTAGTAAGATGACCACAACTCTTTTATGATGGGAGTTATCCTTTGTAACATACTACATACACTATTTTTAAATTAACGGGGTTATCTAAGAATAAAGATGCATGGCTTTCTTCAGGCGCGCCTTCACTGACATAAATGGGGCACATTTGCAATACTACACATAACCTGTGGACAGATGTGGCACAGGTTTTCTATTCTTGGATGACAGCTCCTTTTGATCCTTTCCCCCTCAATCCTAATAAAAGTAGTCACCTTAGTAAGAAACCTTATTTAACTTGCTCACTAAATGGATTTAGGGCTGTGATTGTATTAGTTGTAATGGGGACATTACATGTTTATAAGATTTTTTTCATTATACGCCATAAATGACCTTGTGCGTTAAATGACTGTATTTATTTTATTATCTGACAGTATAACAATATGTCAGGATGATATCTAAGCAATATTTGATAAATCTTTGCTATAATGATTTATTATAAGGACATTGTCACCTCTATGTTGTGCCCCACTGCGCTCAGCAGAACAGACCAGACCATGCACATATGTATCGTTGGGTGCATTGCTATCATCTTCTGAATTCAGATGAAGGATGTGGCCTTTGCCCCACAGCACAGTCCTCACATTGTTTCTCATGCTCCCATTCAGCATTTACCAATGTGCTGTGTGTATCTGAGCTGGTTGGGGAGCAAGGCTGTGAGATGAGAAAAAGGGATTGAGGCGGAGTTCTGGTAGAGTGCGAGTAGGGAGCTCTCCGGCTGGCCATGACCGCATACAGCAGCTCTACACAATTGCTGAATTCTTTTCCGGCTGACTGGTGTAAACTCCTCTGCTGGGCTTAACTCTGACTTTATTAGAGAGAAGCTTGTACTACCCTCGCCCTTTTAATAGCTGATTAGATGAATATCCTTTGCTAGTATGTTTGTTTCCAAACAGTCAGTGGGAGGAGGAAATCCAAGAAACTTGACTATGAAGTGGAACAGATCATCAGCAGGAGCCTTTTCTGCCTGCACAGCCGCTTATTGAGCTTTAGGACTCCTGTGACTTTTATTGTTGAGGGAAAGTAAGATTTGCTGAATTCTTTCCTGGAAATCTGTGGTCTGCTGATCTGCACATGACATGTCTGCATCATTTGGTAGGTTTGCGTCCTTGCACTTCCTTCACGCTGTCTTGGGGATTGCATTCCTGCTGAATGTGAAATGTCTGTGATGGATGTGTGTGTCTGTGGGCTGTTTCCTTGAACCAGGCTCTGATGGCTATGAAATGTCTCTGCTGATTGTGAAATATTAACTGTACTCCGAAATGATGTGGAGTATCCAGGAATTGCTTTGATCCTCACAGTATTTTATATACAGTTTATCCATCTCTCCATTGTTGGATAGAAGACTACGGTGCAAAAATGCTGGTGATAGAATTGGTTTATTTTGCTTTTGTATGTTAAAGCTTTGTACTTTAGAAAGTTTGTAATCTAGCACATTACTGTCTTAAACAGTGCTTTTATCTGGGGAATACCCTTGAACTTGACTTTTCTTTTCTAGCAATACAGTTTCCATGTGTAATAGTGTATTGTAACAAAAAGCCATACAGCTGAAGGACACTGTGCTCAACAGCTGCTACAAAGAAGCTTTATTTGTCATGGGGAGGGCCAGAAGTCCAGACGTCCTTTCACCCAGGCAACTGTAGAGATGCCCTAACAGCTGACCACATTCCAGGAAGGAGTAGTCCTCCCTATAGCCAGCAGGCTTTATAGATGACCTCTAGCCAAGGAATTACTGTCTAGAGATTAAAACTTGTGAAGTAAGAAAACAATATTCAGATCTCTATGTGTTATACTACATACAAACAGGGGTGAACCTAGCCTCTCTGCCGCCTGAGGCGAACTGCACAACGACGCCCCCCCCCCAGTAAATTTTTAAAATTGTTAGTAATTAATTTGGTTCATACAGATTCATGTCTATCCTGTAAAAATTTGTACAATAGTGGACATTTTAATTTAGAGAAATAGAGAAAAGATGTCTGAACACAAGGATATCAGCGCCATCACCACACATACAAGAACCACACAGAAGAATCCAGAAGAGGGGTCTATATACCACACACAATGTGTATGACCTGTATACGCCATACACTACACTCTATATACCGCACACGATGTGTATGACCTGTATACACCATACACTCCAGTCTATATACCGCACACGATGTGTATGACCTGTATACATCATACACTACAGTCTATATACCACACACGATGTGTATGACCTGTATACACCATACACTACACTCTATATACCGCACACGATGTGTATGACCTGTATACATCATACACTACAGTCTATATACCACACACGATGTGTATGACCTGTATACGCCATACACTACACTCTATATACCGCATATGATGTGTATGACCTGTATACACCATATACTACAGTCTATATACCACACACGATGTGTATGACCTGTATACATCATACACTACAGTCTATATACCACACACGATGTGTATGACCTGTATACGCCATACACTACACTCTATATACCGCATATGATGTGTATGACCTGTATACACCATACACTACAGTCTATATACCACACACGATGTGTATGACCTGTATACACCATATACTACAGTCTATATACCACACACGATGTGTATGACCTGTATACACCATACACTGCAGTTTATATACCACACACGATGTGTATGACCTGTATACACCATACACTCCAGTCTACATACCGCACACGATGTGTATGACCTGTATACATCATACACTACAGTCTATATACCGCACACGATGTGTATGACCTGTATACACCATACACTCCACTCTATATACCGCACACGATGTGTATGACCTGTATACATCATACACTACAGTCTATATACCGCACACAATGTGTATGACATGTATAAACCATACACTACAGTATATATACCGCACACGATGTGTATGACCTGTATACACCATATGTTACACTCTATATACCGCACACGATGTGTATGACCTGTATACACCATACACTACAGTATATATACCGCACACGATGTGTATGACCTGTATACACCATACGCTACACTCTATATACCACACACGATGTGTATGACCTGTATACATCATATGCTACACTCTATATACCGCACACGATGTGTATGACCTGTATACACCATACACTACAGTCTATATACCACACATGATGTGTATGACCTGTATACACCATACACTACAATCTATATACCACACACGATGTGTATGACCTGTATACACCATACACTGCAGTTTATATACCACACACGATGTGTATGACCTGTATACACCATACACTCCAGTCTACATACCGCACACGATGTGTATGACCTGTATACATCATACACTACAGTCTATATACCGCACACGATGTGTATGACCTGTATACACCATACACTCCACTCTATATACCGCACACGATGTGTATGACCTGTATACACCATACACTCCACTCTATATACCACACACGATGTGTATGACCTGTATACACCATACACTACAGTCTATATACCACACATGATGTGTATGACCTGTATACACCATACACTACAGTCTATATACCACACACGATGTGTATGACCTGTATACACCATACACTGCAGTTTATATACCACACACGATGTGTATGACCTGTATACACCATACACTCCAGTCTACATACCGCACACGATGTGTATGACCTGTATACATCATACACTACAGTCTATATACCGCACACGATGTGTATGACCTGTATACACCATACACTCCACTCTATATACCGCACACGATGTGTATGACCTGTATACATCATACACTACAGTCTATATACCGCACACGATGTGTATGACATGTATAAACCATACACTACAGTATATATACCGCACACGATGTGTATGACCTGTATACACCATATGCTACACTCTATATACCGCACACGATGTGTATGACCTGTATACACCATACACTACAGTATATATACCGCACACGATGTGTATGACCTGTATACACCATATGCTACACTCTATATACTGCACACGATGTGTATGACCTGTATACACCATATGCTACACTCTATATACCGCACACGATGTGTATGACCTGTATACACCATATGCTACACTCTATATACCGCACACGATGTGTATGACCTGTATACACCATATGCTACACTCTATATACCGCACACGATGTGTATGACCTGTACACACCATATGCTACACTCTATATACCACACACGATGTGTATGACCTGTATACACCATAGACTACAGTCTATATACCGCACACGATGTGTATGACCTGTATACATCATACACTACAGTCTATATACCACACACGATGTGTATGACCTGTATACGCCATACACTACACTCTATATACCGCATATGATGTGTATGACCTGTATACACCATACACTGCAGTTTATATACCACACACGATGTGTATGACCTGTATACACCATATGCTACACTCTATATACCGCACACGATGTGTATGACCTGTACACACCATATGCTACACTCTATATACCGCACACGATGTGTATGACCTGTATACACCATACACTACAGTATATATACCGCACACGATGTGTATGACCTGTATACACCATACGCTACACTCTATATACCACACACGATGTGTATGACCTGTATACATCATATGCTACACTCTATATACCGCACACGATGTGTATGACCTGTATACACCATACACTACAGTCTATATACCACACATGATGTGTATGACCTGTATACACCATACACTACAATCTATATACCACACACGATGTGTATGACCTGTATACACCATACACTGCAGTTTATATACCACACACGATGTGTATGACCTGTATACACCATACACTCCAGTCTACATACCGCACACGATGTGTATGACCTGTATACATCATACACTACAGTCTATATACCGCACACGATGTGTATGACCTGTATACACCATACACTCCACTCTATATACCGCACACGATGTGTATGACCTGTATACACCATACACTCCACTCTATATACCACACACGATGTGTATGACCTGTATACACCATACACTACAGTCTATATACCACACATGATGTGTATGACCTGTATACACCATACACTACAGTCTATATACCACACACGATGTGTATGACCTGTATACACCATACACTGCAGTTTATATACCACACACGATGTGTATGACCTGTATACACCATACACTCCAGTCTACATACCGCACACGATGTGTATGACCTGTATACATCATACACTACAGTCTATATACCGCACACGATGTGTATGACCTGTATACACCATACACTCCACTCTATATACCGCACACGATGTGTATGACCTGTATACATCATACACTACAGTCTATATACCGCACACGATGTGTATGACATGTATAAACCATACACTACAGTATATATACCGCACACGATGTGTATGACCTGTATACACCATATGCTACACTCTATATACCGCACACGATGTGTATGACCTGTATACACCATACACTACAGTATATATACCGCACACGATGTGTATGACCTGTATACACCATATGCTACACTCTATATACTGCACACGATGTGTATGACCTGTATACACCATATGCTACACTCTATATACCGCACACGATGTGTATGACCTGTATACACCATATGCTACACTCTATATACCGCACACGATGTGTATGACCTGTATACACCATATGCTACACTCTATATACCGCACACGATGTGTATGACCTGTACACACCATATGCTACACTCTATATACCACACACGATGTGTATGACCTGTATACACCATACACTACAGTCTATATACCGCACACGATGTGTATTATTATTATTATTATTATTATTTATTGTTATAGCGCCATTTATTCCATGGCGCTTTACATGTGAGGGGGGTATACATAAAAACAAGTACAATAATCTTAAACAATACAAGTCATAACTGGTACAGGAGGAGAGAGGACCCTGCCCGCGAGGGCTCACAATCTTCAAGGGATGGGTGATAATACAGTAGGCGAGGGTAGAGCTGGTCGTGCAGCGGTTTGGTCGATCGGTGGTTACTGCAGGTTATAGGCTTGTCGGAAGAGGTGGGTCTTCAGGCTCTTTTTGAAGGTTTCGATGGTAGGTGAGAGTCTGATATGTTGTGGTAGAGAGTTCCAGAGTAGGGGTGATGCGCGAGAGAAATCTTGTATGCGATTGTGGGAAGAGGAGATAAGAGGGGAGTAGAGAAGGAGATCTTGTGAGGATCGGAGGTTGCATGCAGGAAAGTACCGGGAGACGAGGTCACAGATGTATGGAGGAGACAAGTTGTGGATGGCTTTGTATGTCATGGTTAGGGTTTTGTAATGGAGTCTCTGGGCAATTGGGAGCCAGTGAAGGGATTGACAGAGGGGAGAAGCTGGGGAATAGCGGGGGGACAGGTGGATTAGTCGGGCAGCAGAGTTTAGAATAGATTGGAGGGGTGCGAGAGTGTTTGAGGGGAGGCCGCAGAGCATGAGGTTGCAGTAGTCAAGGCGAGAGATGATGAGGGCATGGACTAGGGTTTTTGCAGATTCTTGGGTGAGGAATGAACGGATGCGTGAAATATTTTTGAGTTGAAGTCGGCAGGAAGTGGAAAGGGTTTGGATATGTGGTTTGAAGGAGAGATCAGCATCAAGGATTACTCCGAGGCAGCGAGCTTGTGGGACTGGGGAGAGTGGGCAGTCATTTACTGTAATTGATAGGTTCGTAGGGGGGGTCACGTGAGATGGGGGAAAGATGATGAATTCTGTTTTGTCCATGTTGAGTTTCAGATATCTAGTGGAGAAGAAGGATGAAATAGTGGACAGACATTGAGGGATTCTGGTTAGTAGGGAGGTGATATCTGGTCCAGAGATGTAGATCTGTGTGTCATCAGCATAAAGATGATACTGAAAGCCATGAGATTCTATGAGCTGTCCCAGGCCAAAGGTGTAAATAGAGAACAGCAGGGGCCCTAGGACTGAACCTTGTGGGACTCCGACAGATAGGGGGCGAGGTGAGGAGGTGGTGTGTGAGTGGGAGACGCTGAATGTCCGGTCTGTTAGGTATGATGAGATCCAGGAGAGGGCCAAGTCTGTGATGCCGAGGGATGAGAGGGTCTGTAATAATAGGGAATGGTCCACTGTGTCAAAGGCAGCCGACAGGTCCAGGAGGAGGAGGACAGAGTAGTGTCGCTTGCTCTTGGCAGTTAAGAGGTCATTGGTGACCTTAGTAAGGGCAGTTTCAGTGGTGTGGTGTGGTGTATGACCTGTATACATCATACACTACAGTCTATATACCACACATGATGTGTATGACCTGTATACGCCATACACTACACTCTATATACCGCATATGATGTGTATGACCTGTATACACCATACACTGCAGTTTATATACCACACACGATGTGTATGACCTGTATACACCATATGCTACACTCTATATACCGCACACGATGTGTATGACCTGTACACACCATATGCTACACTCTATATACCGCACACGATGTGTATGACCTGTATACACCATACACTGCAGTTTATATACCACACACGATGTGTATGACCTGTATACACCATACACTCCAGTCTATATACCGCACACGATGTGTATGACCTGTATACATCATACACTACAGTCTATATACCGCACACGATGTGTATGACCTGTATACACCATACACTCCACTCTATATACCGCACACGATGTGTATGACCTGTATACATCATACACTACAGTCTATATACCGCACACGATGTGTATGACCTGTATACACCATATGCTACACTCTATATAACGCACACGATGTGTATGACCTGTATACACCATACACTACAGTATATATACCGCACACGATGTGTATGACCTGTATACACCATATGCTACACTCTATATACCGCACACGATGTGTATGACCTGTATACACCATATGCTACACTCTATATACCGCACACGATGTGTATGACCTGTATACACCATATGCTACACTCTATATACCGCACACGATGTGTATGACCTGTATACACCATATGCTACACTCTATATACCGCACACGATGTGTATGACCTGTACACACCATATGCTACACTCTATATACCACACATGATGTGTATGACCTGTATACACCATACACTACAGTTTATATACCACACACGATGTGTATGACCTGTATACACCATACACTCCACTCTATATACCGCACACGATGTGTATGACCTGTATACACCATACGCTATACTCTATATACCACACACGATGTGTATGACCTGTATACATCATACACTACAGTTTATATACCGCACACGATGTGTATGACCTGTATACACCATATGCTACACTCTATATACCACACACGATGTGTATGACCTGTATACACCATACACTACAGTTTATATACCACACACGATGTGTATGACCTGTATACACCATACACTCCATTCTGTATACCGCACACGATGTGTATGACCTGTATACACCATACGCTACACTCTATATACCACACACGATGTGTATGACCTGTATACATCATACACTACAGTCTATATACCGCACATGATGTGAAAATAGTCATTTTTCATTAAGCTGGGGCTATATGTCGACTTTGGCCATGAAACAGCGGCTTCTACAATGCAGGTGAATGGGGTCGCATTGTGACCCGCTAGGTACCGCCACAAAGAATCAGAACCAGTTGGATTTTTTTTAAACTTGATTGTCACAGTTGCAATACCTTGTGGGTCATAATGCAACCCCGTCAATGGAGCAGCAGCAGCCTAGAGCAATTTTTGGCCGTTTGTGTCACAGTCAATGTCACCTTCTTTGATGTAATGGACGTGAAAGGTATATAAATGCTATTCAAAACAATGTACATATTTTATATGACATTTTCTTAGTAAATATTAATATAAAACTGATTAGCTGTGGTGCGGGGGGGGGGCAACTTTGGGACCCCTTTAAATTCCCAAATAGTCACTCCACATTAAGGCTATGTGCCCACGTAGCGTTTTCCATGCAGAATATTCCTGAGCGGAAACGCACACCCTCCTCCCAGGAAAACACATGCGTTTTATGAAGCGCTATTGTAAGCGCTTTTGACGCTTTTGTTAAGCGTTTTCCTATGCGTTTTTGCTATACAATTGAATGTATGCGGAAACGTGTGCGTTTCCGCAAAATTATTGAACATGCTGCGTTTTTTTCCGCTTAGCTTTTCCGCAGCGGAAAAAACGCACCATTAGCACAACATGTGCGTTTTCCATTATATTACATTGGATGCTTTTCTTAAGCATTTCCGCAGCAGAAACGCTTGTCTAAAAGCGCTGCGGAAACGCTTAAAAAACACAACGTGGGAACACAGCCTAAAAGAGAGATATATGACTGAACAGCAATACCAGACACAGCCCATAGACAAGAGGGCGCTAACAAAGCAGAACTTTTCACAATCCCATTAATGTGGTGACCTCATATGTGCAGCCACTGGGAATGGGGAACCTGGTATCCCATGGATGATGGGGTCCTTAAGCCTCCTGCATGACCTAATATTAGCTCAATTATTGATCAAATCTAGCATCACAAATTAGGATTTAGTTCAGAAATAGCCACAAGATGTTCTGCAGCAGCTTGCACCTGCAAACCAAACCATATCACTAAGCAGAGGACATGGAGCATAGTCCTAATAGTCCAAAACTTTACCTACTCGTACAACCTCTTCAACTTATGGGAATATTTGCTGAATATGTCAATATTGGCCAAGATGTTCTGCACACTGCACATCAGGTTGAGTTGAGGTCAGGCCTAAGGGTATGTGCACACGTAGTGAAATCTGTTGCGTTTCCGCAGCGGTTTTGGCTCTGCGGAAACGCAGTACCTTTATTTTCAATGGAAAAAAAAACGCTGTGCACATGCTGCGGATTTTTCCGCGCGGTTTTGCTGCGGTTTACAATCCGCAGCATGTCAATTGTTTAGTGCAGAAACGCTGCAGTTTTACACCTCATCCATTATGAGGTGTAAAACCGCAGGGCAAAACCGCAGATAAACCGCATGACGTTTGTCCTGCGGATTTACCTGCGGTTTTCTCTCCAAAATCCGCACACCCAAAAAACTACGTGTGCACATACCCTTATTTATAGTCCTACTTGGTATATTACTGAATCATTTCTATCTACAAACTGTAATTGTTCAACTTCTATGGGACTACAAGTCCCAGTACATCAAACACTACATGAGGCCAAGATGTTCTGCAGCAGCCACTCATCTACATTTACCAGCATGTCATAAAAAACTTGTCAACTAGACACAGGTTGCAAACCTCATAAAGTGCAACCTTGCCAAGATGTTCTGCAGCAACAACGCAAAGTAACAATTTGTACCAGTCCACAAGTTACTGTTGTAGGACTATAATCCCCAGCAGGTTTTAGGTAAAGAGTAATAAGCTGTAGCTGCTGGAGGGAGAACTAGAAATCCCAGCATATAAAGCTGGATTAATAGGGAAAAGTAGACGTGCCTGTGGACCACAAATCCCAGGATATCATAGATTCACTAGATGCATAGTTTGGAGCTAACCATAGTGACTCTTGGAAGATGTTCTGCAGCAGCAGCAGCAAGGTAGTAGTACTCACACAGCTCTGCCAGAATGTCTCCTCCAGGAGCTCGTGCTGGAACATGGTCCTCAGGGAAGGTGTGAGGGTTTCTCTCTAGGTGCCCGGAGGTCCCCTGTCCTGCGCTCAGCTCTCTCGCTTCACATGGTCACCTGGAGGCTTCAGACAGCGTTCAGAGGCGTGTTTACATAGCACGCTGTACATGACAGCCTCTGAACCCTGTCTGAACTCCAGCGCGCTTCTGGGTGCCATAGTAACGCCAGGGGTCTCAGCCTGCTTTGCAGTGTCCCGCCTGCCCCCTGTCAGCTGTGTCTGGCCGGGCGGCCGCTCTCAAAGTCCTACTTCTTTCACTGTGCTCCCCTGCTTCTGGGGGGCAGCTGCCCCACGGTGGGTAGTATGCCCATGGCTGGGACTGGGAGTTCTAATTCTCCCTGTGCCTCTGTTGCATAGCACTTATCTGACTGCAGGGGGCGGCGCCGCGCTGCCGCCCCCTCCTGACTGCCGCCTGAGCTCACTTCTCAACTTGGTTCATGGATGATGCGGCCCTGCATACAAATGTAACAGCAAATAATAGTGCTGGTAATATTTTATTGTAAATATAGAAGCCGGTGTCTGTGGCCACCATTAGGATCATACCTTAAAGGGGTTCTCCATTTTTGGGGTCATTTTCTCTTTAACTTGTATGCATGTATTTTGGGCTAAAAAATCATCTTTGTAGTTAAGGTTCTGTTGCATTGGTTTACTTTTCAGGCACTTTGCTTCCCTGGACATTCAACTGTGATGTGGTCATAAATCAGCTGATGGGAGAAAAAAGAGATAAGAGTTAGAAGCTCTCCTGTCAGACCATCACAATTATGAGCTAGAGCAGCTTGCGGGATGCAGGAAGCAGAGCAAGGGTTAACAGTTTTCACTATGAACAGATTTGTACTCCATGCAGGGAGAAGTATGGTAAATTGGGGTAAGGCAGGGTATAGGTATGCAATAGAAGGGTATGATGCAGGTAAAAAGGAGAGCAACAAATAGTTCTTAAACTTATAACTTATGCGGTCCAGGAGTCTCCCAGAGTGGAATGTCCACGAGCAGTAAGATGGCGCCAACAGCAATCAGCGTGCGATGAGTCCAGCGTGGTCCTCCAGATGTGGATGAGCAGGGTCTTGAGGGAACGGCAAGTCCTTGCTGTCTGTCATGGGTTCCAGGTTCCGGGAAAGCAGAGTCGGCAGAGGAATAAAGTTCAGCATCTGTCCGGAGCTTAAGGTGGCATGACTGGTATGGACCGGGGTTTCTGGGTACAGTACCCGATAGCGGACCCGGTCTTTTTTAGGCAGCAAGCGCGCGGCACTTACGGGCCCGGAGTCTCTGTCTCTTTGCCTTTCGAGGGGGCAGTTCTCGATCACAGTCTCTGGCAATGCCGGCCTGCACTGCCCTGGTGCTCAGGGGACGGAGCACTTCTTTCTCTCTGCCGATCACTTTCTCTTCCCACCAAGTCTGAACGCTTCCACACGTGCTCTCCCCTGTTTATCCTAGCCACGCCCCCTGCCAACAAGTGCAAAGGTCGGTCTGGGTCTCTAAGCTTTCCCCCAGACAACAGAGGAGACAGCCCTGACAGTTGCGGACCGGTGCAAAAGAGGTTCCCCCGGCCCGGTCCTTCTTACACAACCATCTCACTGTCTCTATTTACTCATTCTGCAGCCAAGCAATAGACAGTGCAACAAATCGGCTATAGAAGTCAAATGATGCAATGTTTATAATTAAACCCAATTGCAAAAATGATTTTTAGCCATAAATACATGCATTTAAGTAAAAATGTGCCCAAAAGTGGACAGCCCTTGTTTCTGGACTGTCATTGGCCCTGACTGTTTACTAAGCAATAATTTCCCTATCATTGTGAGCATCAATTGACAGAATACCTCAGGAAACCATAAGCATGTACCATATGTGTGAATGTATATACAGTGGGTACGGAAAGAATTCAGACCCCTTTAAATGTTTCACTCTTTGTTTCATTGCAGCCATTTGGTAAATTCAAAAACATTCTTTTTTTTCTCAGAGTAACATAGTTGGCAAGGCCAAAAAAAGACATTTGTCCATCCAATTCAGCCTATATTCCGTCAGAATAAATCCCCAGATCTTAGTGCTTCTAAAGAACCTAATAACTGTAAGATACAATATTGTTACGCTCCAGGAAAACATCCAGGCCTCTCTTGAACCCCTCGACTGAATTCACCATCACCACCTCTTCAGGCAGGGAATTCCAGATTCTCACTGCCCTAACAGTAAAGAATCCTCTTCTATGTTGGTGGAAAAACCTTTTCTCCTCCAGATGCAGAGAATGCCCCCTTGTGACCGTCACCTTCCTTGGTATAAACAGATCCTCGGAGAGATATTTGTACTGACCCCTTATATATACATGGTTATTAGATCGCCCCTCAGTCATCTTTATTCTAGACTAATTAATCATAATTTTGCTAATCTCTCTGGGTATTGTAGTTCCCCCATCCCCTTTATTAATTTTGTTGCCTTCCTTTGTACTCGCTCTAGTTCCATTATATCCCTCCTGAGCTCCGGTGCCCAAAACTGTACACAGTACTCCATGTGTGGTGTAACCAGGGATTTTAATGCACCCCAATGTCCTGTTTGCCTTGGCAGCTGCTGCCTGGCACTGGCTGCTCCAGGTAAGGTTATCATTAACTAGGATCCCCAAGTCCTTCTCCATGTCAGATTTACCCAGTGGTTTCCCATTCAGTGTGTAATGGTGATATTGATTCCTTCTTCCCATGTGTATAACCTTACATTTATCATTGTTAAACCGCCTCTGCCACCTTTCGGCCCAAGTTTCCAATTTATCCAGATCCATCTGTAGCAGAATACTATCTTCTCTTGTATTGACTGCTTTACATAGTTTTGTATCATCTGCAAATATCGATATTTACTGTGTAAACCTTCTACCAGATCGTTAATAAATATGTTGAAGAGAATAGGTCCCACTGGTCATAGCCACTCAGTTAGAGAATATACCATTTATAACCACCCTCTGCTTTCTATCACTGAGCCAGTTACTTACCCATTTACACGGGACGGACTAAAAAGAATGGCTTTGGACCTATAAGTTTTTATGTTCATTCTTTTTCTTCATTCTTTTTAGTCCGTCCCCATTTACACTCATTTTTGCCCAGACTCGGCATTCTCATTTTGTGTACCAACTTCTTGTGTGGCATGGTATCAAACGCTTTGGGAAAATCAAGATACACCACATCCAGTGACTCTCCTTGATCCAGTCTATAGCTTACCCATAAAAACTGATTAGATTGGATTGACAGGAGTGATTCCTCATAAACCCATTCAGATTTGGAGTTACACAGTTATTCTCATTGAGATAATTCAGAATAACAGCCCTCAGAAAACCCTTCAAATATTTTTCCAACAATAGAGGTTAGATTTACTGGCCTATAGTTTTCAGGTTCACTTTTAGAGCCCTTTTTGAATATTGGTACCACATTTGCTATGCGCCAGTCCTATTTTAATCTTATTTAGCTGGTTTTGCACCTCTTCTTGGGTTTGATTGGTGACCCTTTAATATAGGGTTTTCTTTGTCTCTCAGCATTTCACCTAGTATTTCATTTTCTCATTAATGTACACTCTCCATCCCATCTTGACTGGAAAAACAACAGAAATGTAGAAATTTTTCACAAATTTATTAAAAAAGAAAAACTAAAATATCACATGGTCATAAGTATTCAGACCCTTTGCTCAATATTGAGCAGAAGCACCCCTTTTGAGCTAGTACAGCCATGAGTCTTCTTGGGAATGATGTAACAAGTTTTTCACACCTGGATTTGGGGATCCTTCCTTCCTTGCAGATCCTCTCCAGTTCTGTCAGGTCGGACGGTGAACGTTGGTGGACAGCCATTTGCAGGTCTCTCCAGAGATGCTCAATTGGGTTTAAGTCAGGGCTCTGACTGGGCCAGTCAAGAATGGTCACAGAGTTGTTCTGAAGCCACTCCTTTGTTATTTTAGCTTTGTGCTTAAGGTCATTGTCTTGTTGGAAGGTGAACATTCGGCCAAGTCTGAGGTCCAGAGCACTTCCATTTAAGGATTATGGAGGCCACTGTGCTCTTAGGAACCTTGAGTGCTGCAGAAATTCTTTTTAACCTTCGCCAGATCTGTGCCTTGCCACAATTCTGTCTCTGAGCTCCTTGGCTAGTTCCTTTGACCTCATGATTCTCATTTGGCCTGACATGCACTGTGAGCTGTGAGGTCTTATATAGACAGGTGTGTGCCTTTACAAATTAAATCCTGTCAGTTTAATTAAACACAGCTGGACTCCTTCATTGGAGTAGAACCATCTCAAGAAGGATCACAAGGAAATGGACTGCATGTGATTTAAATATGAGTGCCT
The DNA here is from genome assembly GCF_039654945.1 of Dendrobates tinctorius. Taxonomy (NCBI): domain Eukaryota; kingdom Metazoa; phylum Chordata; class Amphibia; order Anura; family Dendrobatidae; genus Dendrobates; species Dendrobates tinctorius. The sequence continues at coordinate 14,248,337 of NW_027361829.1, read as the reverse complement.
GAGCAAAGGGTCTGAATACTTATGACCATGTGATATTTAAGTCTTTTTTAATAAATTTGCAAAAATTTCTACATTTCTATTTTTTTCAGTCAAGATGGGGTGCAGAGTGTATATTAGTGAGAAAAAAAATTAACTTTTTTGATTTTATCAAATGGCTGCAATGAGACGGAGTGAAAAATTTAAAGGGGTCTGAATACTTTCCGTACCCACTGTATGAAAAAAAAAAAAAAAAAAAAATATATATATATATATATATATATATATATATATAGTGAGAGAGAGAGACATGTATATAGATGTGTGTGTGTGTGTGTGTATATATATATATATATATATATATATAATATTACATTAGTATAGGGGTCATAGAGCAATGTTTTTTCTCTCTACTTTTCTACAGTCAATGTACTCACAGGTTTGAGTTTTTTACCTAAGTGCTTGAAGATGTCGTTAGTTCTGTTTTTACTTAGACTAAGATCACCTACAACCATCAGCTGAACAAAATATAACTAGAGACTTGTTTTTTGTTGCTGAAGTACTGCAGCATTTGGTCCAATGGTGGCAATAATTCTTATTGTGACAGGTCCAGCGTCTTCTTAGGATGACTATCCTAACATTCTTTTGAGTCCAGGACTAAATAGTAGTACCCTAATGAAATAGAAACATTTCGCATTTTTGAAAATTTTACAAATTAAACTTTTGTTGTCATTTATTTTGTATGAAAGTCTGAAAAGAGCAGCAATTACTGCATAATACAATCTTTAGTTTGTGTTTATAATTATAAACCATTCACTTGTTTCAAGTGTGCATATTAAAAAGTCTATGTGCTGAGTAATAACATTCATGTGTTACAAAGAGATTGTCCACTACTTTTACACTGATGACCTATCCTTAGGAAAGGTCTTCGATGTCTGATCAGTCTGTTACCGGTGTCGGCAGCAGCCGCCGGCAGGAATTATACATTTGCAGAGCTGCTTGGTCTTCTATTAGTGCCTGGTGCTTGGTACTGCACGTCCGCCTCCTCTTCAAATCAATAGGAGGTGGATGTGTAGTACTCTAAGGCGGCTACTACAAGTAGACGGAGCAGCTCTGCAAGTCTATACTTCCTGCTGGCAGCCGACATCGATAACAGCTGATGGGCGGGGGTATCGGGTGTCGGACCCAGACCGATCAGACAATGATGACCTATTTCAAGGATAGGTCATCAAGGTAAAAAAAAGTAGTGGACAACCTCTTTTAATCACTCTAATTCATGTGATCTATCTAGCAATAATATACAGCCATAGATACAGATAAACTTTCCAGTGCAGCTGATTTTCTGTTCATGTAAGCATTAAGGCCGTGTTCACATTAGTGTTCGGGGCTCTGCGGAGGGCTGCGTACTTCCGGTACAGAGGGCACAGGAGCAAGTATGCACACATCACACATATATTCATCACACATATCTACACATCACATATACAATATACATATGCTGTACAAATACATACACCCATGTGCTGTATACCTCAGGCCCCGTGTTCTCCCCATGTGCTGTATACCTCAGGCCCTGTTTTCTCCCCATGAGCTATATACCTCAGGCACCGTGTACCACCCACAAGCTGTATACCTCAGGCACCGTGTACCACCCATGAGCTGTATACCTCAGGCATTGTGCACAACCCACAAGTTGTATACCTCAGGCCCTGTGTTCTCCCCATGTGCTGTATACCTCAGGCCCTGTGTTCTCCCCATGTGCTGTATACCTCAGGCCCCGTGTTCTCCTCATGTGCTGTATAACTCAGGCCCCGTGTTCTCCCCATGTGCTGTATACCTCAGACTCCGTGTACGACCCATGTGCTTTATACCTCAGAATCCGTGTACCACCCACATGCTGTATACCTCAGGCACCATGTACCACCCATGTGCTGTATACCTCAGGCACCATGTACCACCCACGTCCTGTATACCTCAGGCACCGTGTACCACCCACGTGCTGTATACCTCAGGCACCGTGTATCACCAATGTGCTGTATACCTCAGAGCCCAGAAATGGAGTTATTCTTCAGGTTAGTAGCGTTCTGAACCTGTCTGGCTCCTGCATATAAAACCCCAATGCTGTGAGGACGGCAGTAGAGTAAATGAGTCTGCGTCTTGGACGCAGGTTCAGTTATTTGATGGGCAGAATACCCCAATTCTGTGCTGTCAGAACAGCAGCTAGCTGGTGTGGCAGGTTGGTGGATACCGCGTTTACACAGGTCCTGCTGCCACCCACTAACGACACAGTCATTTGAAAGTACAGCTAGCTGCTGTTCTGACAGCAGAGAATTGGGGTTTTCTATGAGTCACAGGATTTAACAATCCCACAAGCAATCTCCTTTGGGACAATTCCCTTCAGGCATAGGATATTTATGCCATCTTCTGGTTGTTGCAACCTTTGGGGCTTTTCAAAGTCGCAGACCCATTAATCCCACACATGATCTCGTTTGGAATATTTCTCCACTACCCCTTTTCTTTGAATTTTACAGGTTTACATACCAGTTCTCACATGGTGGATGGTATCACCTCCAATAGTATCTAATTCACTATTGGTTCTACATACTAATGTCCAGAAAATTATAGAAATAGGAGCAGTCTGGTTTACTGATGAAGGCTTGTTGATACAGCCGAAACGTCTCATACATTAATGACTGCAAATAAAAATTCTTCATCTTTGCAACAAGTTGAGTGCCAAAAATTTTTGATTATTCATTACTGAATAATTAGTGTCCTGTGGAAACACAGGAGGCAGGTCGAGGGGCCAGAGCAAAAGAAGACCCTACGCGCAAGGACTGCCCCGATGCACAGAAGACATCAGAAGAAAACTTAAAACCATGATTAAAAAAGAACCTCTTTTTGGATTCCTTCAACAAAGGCATCAATTTAATCACTGTAAAAGTGTCATTATGGCCATACCATTACTTTATATTGATAAAACCTGCTAACAGGTTCTCTTTAATAATAAATATGAATCTCCTTAGTTGACGTTTTATGGAGTATAGTCAAAATATTCTGGAAAAGCATGTTGATTGCCACCAGTCTAAGACTTCAGAAGTTATGTTTGTTATCTAAATGTTACATGTGTTTTTGCAAAAAAATGTCCATGTCGAAAGATTGTTCTTTTCCTTCATGTGGCTATACAACCTGGAACAACACACAAGGATGGAAACACATATTTGCTCCTGTAATATCCTGTAATATGATAAAATAGAATAGAGAACCCTGCAGATCTAAAGGGATTCATGGGGGTTACTAATTAATGTGCAAAAGTATTTATCGTATGATTCAGAGAATAGGGTTTCCAAAATGTAATCATTTTTCTATGCATGAACGCAGCAGCTCCAGTTCATTGTCTATGGGAGTAAGGGAGACAGCCGAGGACAGAGATGGGGAGATGGTTTCAGCGATTCTGTTTTTCACAAAGTGATTGGCAGCTTTTATGTTAAATCTATTTTATTGAAAAGAATTAGACATAACAACATACAAGACAACAAACAGTGTACACCAAGGCATCTTAGGTTACAATATAATCATTCTCTTATAAGGACGAGATTCTTCTGGTTCTAAGGCTCGTACCTCCTCTGTTGAATGAAATCGGTGTATATTCATTAGTAATGTCAGGTATCAGAGGACAAACGTGTTTCGTCCCATGGTGTGATAATCTCAACTGTATATGCATCTGTTATACATTGTTGACTCGTAGTCAGATATCAACCTGAAGAGATGTCACGCCGCCCCGTGTTTCATCCGGAACATCAGCATCATTAATAAATGAATATAAAGAATAGTAACTACAAACGTGTTTAGCAATGTCTCACATGTAACCAGTATAGGTGTACTTCAAAAAACGTTGAGAGAAAAAACTAAGAAGGGAAATAAGAACCTCGTGAGAGGTATAGCGGGGAAAGGAAAGAGAGAGGGTGGGAGGGGGGAAGGGGAGAGCGGACCTCGGGCCTCCCGAGTCGACCCTTAATTTGCTTCCTCGGTCAGGCGGGATAATTCGGAAGTTTCCTTGAATAATATCCAAGGTTGCCACACACGGATTAAACGGGTATTATCTCCCTCCATTTCGGCCATTAAGGCCGGGGTCACACTAGCGATTAAATCGGACGAATGCAATGAGATAAAAAATCGCATTGAATTCGTCCCAATGTTATTCTATGGGGCAGCTCACATCATGCGATTTTTTATCGGATCCGATCCTCGGACAATCTCAAATACAGTAATATCACAATGACTGCTTAAATAATGAAACGAACTAATAGATATAGACATATATATATATATATATATATGTATATATTTTATACATGTCATAGAGACACATTTATATATATATATATATATATATATATATATATATATATATATATATATATATATATATATATTTCTAATTCATACAGTTCTTCATTGCAGAATAGCCGCTGAAACATTTGCCGGCTTTTGTATAATCATTCTTCTGCCAGACATGAAATGACACATGGTTTACATATAGTTAACCATTTCATTTCATGTTTTTTTTTTATGTCTATCACTATTAATTATATGAGGATTTGTGGGTAAAATTTTGGAGTTGTAGGGGTTAATTCGTTGTATTAAATTGCTGGGACTCCCGCTGACATCACTGAGGCTGCAGGGAGTCCCCGCAATTTAATACAACGAATTAACCCCTTAAATGAACCCCTACAACTCCAAAATTTTACCCACAAACCCTCATATAAGTAATAGTGATAGACATAAAAAAAAACATGAAATGGTTAACTATATGTAAACCATGTGTCATTTCACATCGGGCGGAAGAATGATTATACAAAAGCCGGCAAATGTTTCAGCGGCTATTCTGCAATGAAGAACTGTATGAATTAGAAATATATATATAAATGTGTCTCTATGACATGTATAAAATAATATATATATATATATATATATATATATATATATATATATATTTAATGTGTCTAGATCTATTAATTCGTTTGTGTGCGGAAACCTGTCATTGGGCTCCATTATATGTCCATTTAGCTATCCTGCGAGAAAATCTCGCCAGACGGATGTCAAACGGATCCTTACATGCGATTAAAATTGCATCAATGAAGAAAAATCGCATCAAAAATGGATCACTGCTTAAGATACTTTTGTGCGATTTCGGACCGTTAAAATGGGACCGATTTTTTTATTCGTTGTGTGTGACTCCAGCCTAATTCCTCCATACGGAAGATGTCAGCAAAATTCTGTCACCCATTCTGCCATAGTCGGTGGTGTTGTTGTGCGCCAATGGCGTGGAATTACCATGCGCGCTGCGGTAATGCAAAATCTGAGAAGGGTTTTTTTTCTGAGTGGATATGGGACCTGGAAGGATTGATAGGATGGCAATTTGCGGGAAGGGGGGAACATATGCTCCAGAAATCTTTTGATAAGCTCCAAACACCTTTACCCAAAAGGGTTGTATAGCGTGACACTGCCACCAAATATGGAATAGCGTGCCTCTTTCGGACTCACAGCGCCAGCAGATATCGTCAACTGACGGATAAATTGACTTTAGTTTGACAGGGGACAAGTACCACCTGGTCAGTATCTTAAATTTTTTCTCCTGCGCGCCCCCAGCCGGAGACATTTTATGTGTAAAAAGATAAGCTTTGTCAAGGTCTTCAGCTGAAAATTTATGTCCCATCTCCTCCTCCCATGCCCGGACGTAACCCGGAGCCACATCCGAGTCTCCTGAATGAAGTTCCTTATATAAAAGAGAGATCGAGGAGGAGGGTCTTGTTGTGATAGTAAGTTTTCAAACCGCGTCGTGAGGGAGTGAGAAGAACGATCGCCCGAGTGTCCCCGGATAAATGATCTCAGCTGATTATATTCCAACCAGGAAAGTGTTCCCGCGGGGGACCCCTCCGTTAAGATTTCCCAAGATGGAGCCCTCCCCTCTATCAACACCTGTCCCAGACGCAAGTCAGAACATCTATGCCAACCCAGAAATTGGTCTCTGTGACGCCCTGGAGGAAAATCTGGATTACCAAATATTGGTGTCAGCGGATTCAGAGCGCTGATCAATTTCTTTCTGGTTTTAACACGATTTCATAACTGCAAAACTTCTCGAGTCAAGAAGCCTGTATTTCCCTCAGACTCATCTGTGACCAAGTCATGACGTCGGATCCACGGGAGGTGGCGCAACGGAACAATAAAAGATGTCTGCTCCAGCTGGACCCACTGTTTGGAGTGGTGACCGAATTGCCAATCAAATAAACGTGCCAGTATGGACGCTCTATGGTATAACTCAAGGTCAGGGAGGCCTGCGCCACCCCTGGACTTCGGGGCAGTCAAAATAGAATACTTTAGACGGGGTTTAGAGGTCTGCCAGATAAACCGGATCAGTGCCGATCTGATGGTCTGGAAGAATGTTTTCGGCGGTACAATCGGGATTGCCTGAAACAAGTATAAAAATCTGGGGAGAATATCCATCTTAAATGAGTTCATCCTTCCAAACCATGAGATATTCTTTCATCCGTACTCTCTCAAGCGTTTCAAGGTCCACTCTAAGAGGGGCAGGTAATTTAATTTGTACAGGTCGGTCATGTCAGAGGGAATTTGAACGCCTAGGTATTGAATAGCCCCGACTCTCCATCGAAAGGGGAAGTTTCCCATGGTTCTTGTAAGCTCTGTCTGTCCCAAAGATATATTAAGGGCTTCGTTTTTCTGAAAATTAATCTTAAAGTTGCTTACTGCTCCATATTTGTGAAGCTCTTCCAACAATGATGGAAGGGTAATGTGAGGCTAGGATATATACAGAAGGAGGTCATCCGCATAAAGTGAGACCTTATAATGAACATGGTCTACCCATAAACCGTGCACATTGGGGTTCTTCCTGATCGCTACCGCAAGATGTTCCATAACTATCGCATATAGCAGAGGCGACAAGGGGCATCCCTGTCGGCTTCCATTCCCGATGGCCATAGAGTCCGACATTGCCCCGTTGACTTTAACCCTTGCCGAAGGGCCAGAGTAAAGAGCCGTGATCCTATGTAGGAATCGACTCCCCAATCCTATTTGTCGTAAGGCCGAAAACATGAAGCCCCAGTGTACATGGTCAAAGGCCTTCTCTGCATCAATCGACAGCAAAGCCAATGGTTTAAGTTTTGATTTAGCATGTGCAGTCAGGATAAGGGTTTTACCTATACCATCTCTCGCCTCTCTTCCCCGTACAAACCCCACCTGGTCCGAGTGTACCACTAAAGGCAAAAGAGGGGCCAATCGATTTGCTAAGATTTTTGCGTATAGTTTTACGTCGACGTTAATGAGAGATATTGGACGGTAATTGGTTACCACTTTAGGATCTTTCCCTGGTTTCGATATCACCGTAATAAAGGCTTCTAAAGATTGCGGGACAAATGTGGAGTCGATCGCGATGGAATTAAACACTAGCGTCATAATGGGATTAAGTTGTTCACGAAACATCTTATAGTATTAAGGGGAGAAGCCATCCTGTACCGGGCTTTTCCCTGCTGGGGTATTTTGAATGACCTCGTCGATCTCCTCTGTCGTAAAATCAGTATCTAATGGTGTCGTCAAGTCTGTGGCCAATGTCGGAAGGGCTGTGTCGCATATATATGATTCTATGTGTGGTTGGGGGTCTAGAAACGGATGGGGGGGCGATCCCCATCAATATTGTACAGTGTGTGATAATAACGCCGCATTATGTCTAAAATTTCTGTTGGGTTTGACGTTGTCTGGCCACGATGTCGCTGGAGAGATAGAATATATGTGGTATGGTTACGGGGGTGTTGAAATCTAGCTAACAAGCGTCCACATTTATTAGCCTGCCCGTATAATATATTCTTAAAGCGATCTTAAAGCGATTTCTTTGATGTCGGGACTTCTCATTTAGCAAGGACTTCAGATCGTCTCTGCATTTGATCAGTTCAGTCAGTGTCTCCATCTCGTTATCTTTCTTGTGTTTCGTCTCTAATGTTAATATCCTCTCCGTGAGGTCCGAAATTTCCCTACTTTTCATTTGTTTCAAGTGAGAACCATGTTTAATTAGAACCCCTCTAAGGACGCATTTGAGAGTCTCCCACTTGATAGGCATGGCAGTGGTGTCATGTGTGTGATCTTGTATGAATTCTGCTATGGTAGTCTTAACGTCGGCCACACAGGTAGGGTCCTTTAAAAGGTTATCATTCAGTCTCCATGTCCACTGTCGTGTCACTGAATCAGGAGGACTAATATCCAGGAATATTGGAGCATGGTCCGACCACAGGAAACTTCCAATAGATGGCCTCGGATCCCACGCTAATGCACAATGACTAAGGAGGAAAAAAATCCATTCTGCCATATGAGTTATGTGGTGTGGAGAAGAACGTATAATCTTTCCCATTGGGGTTAAAAAGTCTCCAGACATCCGTAAGACGCAAGTCATGAAGGTCTCTTTTCAAAGAGTACAGCTGACGATGGGATAGGTAAGATTTTGCTGCAGAGGAGTCTAATGTCAGGTTAAGAGTCAGGTTAAAGTCCCCCCCCCATATGACAACCCCCTCAGCCATTGTCTTTAAGAAGGATCTAGTGGCTCGGATTTGGTCCTGGCTGGAGGCGTACCATCCTGCTATAGTATAAGTTGTCGAGAAAATCTGAATTTTCAAGATCACGTACCTGCCCTCCGTATCGACCAATGTGTCCAGCATTGTATGCTGTAAAGACCTGTGGTGCGCTATAGACACCCCTCGGGATCGTGAGTCCGGGTTGGCACTATGGAACCAGGTTGTATAATGGCGATCATGTATATTAGGGATATGTCCACTCTTAAAGTGTGTCTCCTGCAGAATCAGCACGTTTACTCTTTTCTTGTGCATACCATATAGAATTTGTGACCGCTTCTGCGGGATGTTAAAGCCCCTAGTGTTCAAAGAGCCCAATATAATCTTTTGCATGGCCTTCTTACCCGGCATTGTGTTTGTAGTCCGAAGTCAAGAACACAGACTTCACAGAGAAGGGTGGGTCAGCCTCGGAGTCCGGTGCCCGCTGGGAGGAGGGAACTATTGGCAGCTTTTATGACCAACAGAACGATGCTCGGTGCTCGACAGACCCCTTCTACTGTTTAGTAACAATGCCCGTCCTTTTTTTTATTTTTTGTACAGATTTGCTACACAAGCTCTGAACAGTGTAGTGAACAGAGCCTAAAAGAAGTCTAGTAGTATAGATTATTGCATATTGCTTTAAGATCTTTCTTTATGATCACAAAGAAATATGATGATAGTGCCCCATTAAGAATGAAGTCAGGTAAGGAGTGTTAAGTTACTAAGCAGCAGAGAGCCTGGAATCTGTGGAATGTGGCTGTATAACTGAGAATGTTCTTGTGTTGAGTGGCCTCTAAGTATCTGCATGTACATCGGGTAATGGAGGAGAAAAGGGATTGGAATGATACGAATTGCACATGCTTATTTGCATTTAGTGTGCCAAGATATCCAATTCTGGTCTATGTATATTTACAGTCCAGTGATACCATTAGCACGATGATTGTCTCACAGATACCTCCGCTTATGTGGATCATGCACATCACATAGGACTCAGTTGAATGCTCATTCGACATCTCAAAACAAATGCATACTCGATTTGCTGCAGCATACATGTTTTCTGCATAGAAAGAGGGGGCAAAGCAGCTTCTGGATATCTTTTAGTGTCAGGTTATCTCCAGAGGAATCAAAGGAACTGGATGTTAAAATTCAAAAAGCCAAATCATTTTCTCGCTCGACATCATCTGTTGGGAAAGAGCTGTGAAGCCTCCATACAAAACATTAAATCGTCGGCTGGTTCGTCGTATATTATGCCAGTGTTTATTGGGAGCCTTAAAGGGGAGTACAGGATTATTGATGGCTTACAGTATGAGGCTATTAATGGCCATTATTATTACATAGGTGGGGGCTGACTATAGGCGCCCCTTCTGGTCAACTGTCAGAACAGGCGGCAGCGCTTGTGCAAGCAGTAGCCTCTTGTCTTAAGGCCCCGTCACATATAGCGATCTCGCTAGCGAGATCGCTGCTGAGTCACAAGTTTTGTGACACAACAGCGATCTCACCAGCGAGATCGCTGTGTGTGACAGCGATCAGCGACCGGCCCCCCTGCCGGTATCGCTAATCGCTCTGGGAAATATCTGGACATTTCTTTCGTCGCTGATCTCCCGCTGGCCAGCACGCATCGCTGTGTGAGACAGGCGGGAGACCAGCGATAAAATAATAAAAAATAAAAAATATTACTATTCTCACCATCCGACGTCCCGCGCAGCATTCCCGCCTCTCTCCACGCTCCGATCCCAGTAATCCTTTGCAAGAATGACCGCGATCCCGTGAGAACGGACGTCATCGCGGTAATTCTCGCAAAGGATTACTGGGACCGGAGCGTGGAGAGAGGCGGGAATGCTGCGCGGGATGTCGGAAGGTGAGAATAACAATATTTTTTATTTTAATTCTATTTTTGACATGAATCAGCGCTGAACACAGCGATGCCGCACGCGTGGCGTCGCTGTGCTAATCGCTGGTGAAGCTGTCTGTTTGACAGCTCACCAGCGATCACATAGCGATTCACCAGCGATCCTGACACGTTGATATCGTTGTCGGGATCGCTGGTAAGTCGCTATGTGTGACGGGGCCTTTACATTTTGCTGTCCATTTATTTCCAGCGGTGCAGCATATTACACTGTTGTCTCATTGAATTGAATTAAACTGTAAAGAGGACCGTTCACCAAGTTAAAATTGTACCCTTTTTGGTTTTTATTACATTCCTGTTCTTCCCCTGACTAACCCATTTTTGTTTTATTTCCACCATATGGTTCCAGAGATATGGGCCTTGATATTTAGTGCTAATTCTTATGTTCTCTACAGGGGGTAAGTATCACAGGATTCTCTGGAGTATGTCTGTAGGCTGCTCTGCAAACTAAAAACAAAGACAACCCTGTGATCAACACCCCTTGAAAAGACCTTAAAAATCAGAACCAGATAAAAAGCTCCGTATTTCTGGAATCATATTGTGGATTAAAGAAATAAGATTAAAAAAAATACTCTGGACCAGTGGGTGAAAAATGAAAGCAAAAACTGCCCACTTTGGACTTGCTGACAGGACCTATTTAAATATAGTACTGTGATAACTCTCCAAAAGTCAGCCACCCCTATTCGACCTTCTTATGCTGGATTTTCAATTCTTTTTCTGTATTGGCCAAGTTTTATTGATCTTTTTTTGTGAAGACCACCCTTTCCGAAGACCATTTTTACTGTAATTTTAGGTGACTGTCTCAAAAAAGTCCCACTGTATTTTATGTAAATGTGTATATTTTATTGTACGTGGCTTCTGAATCTCTTCGAATCTTTGTGCTTGCTGTAGGTATGAATTACAGTGAAGGCCTCAAGCAGAGAGTCCTCCCTTCTGAGAGTTCCATTGATGGAAACTCTGTGTTCTTCATGACTGAATTAGAAAGATCTTCAATACAAAGGACGGCATCTCCTGCAGCCAGAGAAGAAAGGTGTGTTTTATTATACATTGTGTGCTACAAATTATATAAGCTATACAAAATGCAGGTCTGATATTTTTTTTTCTCTTTTGCTATTTATTTAGATTCGGTAGGGTCCACCTTGGCATGTCCATGAATTGCTCCACACAATAGAAATTGACAGTTTCAGAAACCACCCTACCACATACCGTATTTTTCGGACTATAAGACGCACTGGACCATAAGACGCACCCCAAATTTTCAGAAGGAAAATAGGGGAAAAAATTAATGTCAAATGGAGGTCCGTCTTATAGTCCGAATTCAGCTTACCCGGGGGGAATCAGCAGCGTTGGGCGGAGTCACAGGAGATGTTCGGTGGTCCGGCAATATGACTCCCATCCCAGGTTGGTGCAGCGACCTCCGGGAAATCCCATCCCAGGATGGTGCGGCAGTTTCGGCGGTGGTGCTGTGGGCTGCGCCAGCATCTTTTGAAAGCCCGGAGGCCCCGCATATCCATTGCTGCAATGCGGTGGCCTCCGTGAAATCCCAGGTTTGGTGGTGGTGCTCTGTGGTGTGGGGGGCTCCACTGGCATCTTGTGAAAGACCAAAGGCCCCGCATTTCCACTGCTGCAATGCGGTGGCCTCCAGGAAAATGACCGCTGAGGGCGGCACATGTTCAGATTGAGATCTCAGCAACGAGATCTCGTCCCTAGATCTCGGGAAGAGATCTTGTTGCCGAGATTTCAATCTGAGCATGCGTCGCCCCCGGGCAGCCATTTTCCCAGAGGCCACCACATCACAACAGAATGAGATCTCGGCAACAAGATCTCGTCCCTATATCTCGGGAGACGAGATCTCATTGAGGAGATCTCAATCTCAGCATGCACCGCCCCTGGCAACCATTTTCCCGGAGGCCACCGCATCGCAGAAATGGATGTGCGGGGCCTCTGGGCGTTCACAAAATGCAGATGGAGCCGCCTCGCACCACATAGCACCACCGCCGAACCTGCTGCACTAGCCTGCGAAGGGAGTGTGATCGCCCGGGACCACTGCAGAATCGCCTGACTCCTGCTGCCGCTACAGTAATTGTAAGTATATTCTGACTATAAGATGCACCCCCATTTTCCCCCCAAATTTTGAGGGAAAAAAGTGCTTCTTATATTCTGAAAAAAACGGTAATTACACAAATTACTTAATTTCAGAAGCTTGACTTTTGGATAGCAGGGTTGCCCTATATTCCTGCATGTACTGAAGTTGTACATTAGCAACGTTGTTTTACCATTTCAGTTTTTAGAATATTCAGTCTTTTTTTTCTTTTAGTGGCATTTCAGGAGTTGACAGTCTATGGATGGAAAATGCTTCAAAGTCAGTACTCTCTTACCAGTCTTCATTGAAGAACAGAAATAGGTCACTAGTAAGTGACTTGCATTCATCAGAGTTCCTGAGCTCGGAGAGATCAGTGCTGACTCCGGAATCTTCCCCTGGGCATCAGTTTCTTACATTAAGTGCTTCAGGACACACTGATCCCCAAGAGCACTCTCCCACATGGAATGCCCAAGCTTATTTAAACTTCGACAGTCATACTATTGTCAGCAATAATCCTCAGTTGGATGAAAAACCGGTATCATTTCTCTCAAGTACAAATGGTTCTCCAAAAATCACAAGAACAGCACTCTCATTAGACAGTCATAACTCCCAAAACCAAGGAAGTCCAGTCTTACAACATGTAGTAAAACATCTCCGTTCACAGCCACCTCTTCCTGAGAAAAAAAGAATCTCTGAAGGGGAGCGTTCGTTTGGCTCAGTCTCTCCTTCTTCCAGTGGATTTTCAAGTCCGCACAGTGGCAGTACAATCAGCATTCCATTTCCCAATGTGCTCCCTGATTTTTCTAAGGTTCTAAGTGATTCTCCTATCCAAGGTAAGATCTTTTTTGGGTGTTATTTAAAAAATGTTCTTAATCTTTTACCAAACTGCAGTATATGATTACATAAGCATATACCGTATATACCGTATTTTTTGCTTTATAAGACGCTCCGGATTATAAGACGCACCCCAAATTTTGAGGAGAAAAATAGGAAAAAACGTTTTTTAATAAAATGGTGGTGCTTCTTATAATCCAGGCGTCTTATTGCTTACCGGTCTGTCCCCGGGTTGCTGTCGCCCACTCTGTCCCCGGCGTGCTGTCGCCCACTCTGTCCCCTGGGTGCTGTCGCCCACTCTGTCCCCTGGGTGCTGTCGCCACCGCGCTGGGTCCTCCGGGTGCTGCCGCCGCGCTGGGTCCCTCGGGTGCTGCTGCTGCCGCCGCCGCCGCGCTGTGTCCCCCGGTGCCTGCCGCCGCCACCAGGCTCTGTCCCGTGCTTCGTGGGGGGCTCTGCCGTTCCATCTATGCCTGCGCGGTGGCTTGCTTCCTGGAAAATGGCCGCCGCGCAAGCGCAGATGGAGATCTCGGCACTGAAATCTCAGGAGATGAGTGCTGAAATCTCATCTCCCGAGATTTCAGTGCCAAGATCTCCATCTGCGCTTGCCATTTTCCAGGAAGCAAGCCACCGCGCAGGCATGGATGGAACGGCAGAGCCCCCCACGCAGCACGGGACAGAGACCGGTGGCGGCGGCAGGCACCGGGGGACACAGCGCGGCAGCAGCGCCTGAGGGACCCAGCGCGGTGGCGGCAAGTAATGGACACCCGCAGCTGCAGCCCAAAAAACGTATGTGTGCATTGTAAGACGCACCCCTATTTTCCCCCCAAATTTGTGGGGGAAAAAGTGCGCCTTACAAAGCGAAAAAATACGGTACTCGTGTATAAGCCGAGATTTTCTGCACATTTTTTTGTGCTGAAAATTCCTCCCCTCGGCTTATACACGAGTCATTGTCCAGAAAGGCGGCAGAGCAGCGGCAGGAGCCATCGGCTATGGCACAGTGACAGCTGCAGCCGCCGGCTTCAAGAAGACATCATACTTGCCCTCCTCGCGCCTTTTCTTGATTCTCCGTCCCCGCATCTCTGTCCTGGCGTTGAAAGAACCCTGTGCTGAGAGGTCACATGGTACCGCTCATTAAGGCAATGAATATGCACGCGTCTCCACTCCCATAGGCGTGAAGCACATATTCATTACCTTAAAGAGCAGTACCATGTGACCGCTGAGCACAGGGGAAGAGCTGCTGACGCTGAAACAATGGAGATACAGGGAGGGCACGAGGAGGGTGAGTGGGGAGGGGGGATGAGCCATGCAGGACCGGGGGAGCCGAGCCATGCGTGACCGGGGAGCTATGCATACAACAGGGGGAGCCACAAATAGCAGGACAGGACGGAAGGAGCCACACATAGCAGGACAGGATGGGGGGAGCCATATATAGCAAGACAGGGGGAGCCACACATAGCAGGACAGGACGGGGGAGCCACGCATAGCAGGACACAGGTAAGTGGACAATGCATACCTGGCTTATACTTGAGTCAATAAGCTTACCAGTTTATACTCGTGTCGGCTTATACTCGAGTATATACGGTACATTGTATGTTTCTACAAGCAAATACTGTACTATTCTTAAAGGGAATCCAACACAAGGTTTATGCTATGTAATCTTGGTGTCACAGGATTACTGCAACAGAGAGGAGCCAGAAGACCACAGCGTCTGATTGCTCCTACTCCTGTGCTGAAAAGAAGCACTTCTTTTTAAATGGTGTTTATTTCTTTTGGCAGAACAGGGGTTAATCGGCCATGTTGGGCATCCTGGGACTCTGAGCTCTCAGCTGAGCTCGTTTAGCCACTCCTATCCCCTATATAATCTGAGTCCTGACTGAAACACATTATCAGAGCTAGCTTATGCTGCATGGCTTGGAGGAGAGGCATTTAGGTGCTTATATGAGAAGGAGTTTGGAGGAGTTATCTGTGACTGCTGCTTGGGTTTAGTGCTTTCCAAAGAAGGCGAGTAGAAAAAGATGAAACGCAAGTGGCATTGGTTAATATGGATGAAGACCGCAGTGCACAGCTAGGACAGATTACAAATGACAGACTTGTCACATTGTTTCCCATTCCTACATGGAAATAATTACATTTATAACTAACACTAGTAGTTCATTTAGTGGTAGCAACACCCGCCTGTTGACTCCATGAAAACTGAAAATAAACAAATTGGAAGTGGCAATCCTAAAAGTCAATTTCGACCCTTTAGCGAGCCTTGTCACATAACTTGGTATAAAAGCCAACTGGAATCTCAATTTGTAGACACTGTGTTTCGGGGTACTGCCCCTCGTCAGTGCAGAATGTGAGCTCTGGTTTGGCTGTGTGACAGGCGTCGAGATCTCACACTTTGTACTGGCGAGGGGCAGTACCCCGAAACACAGTGTCTGCAAATTGAGATTCTGGTTTGGCTGTTATCCTAAGTCATGTGACAAGGCTCGTTAAAGGGTCAACATTGACTTATAGGATTGCTTCTTTCAGTAGGTGGCACTAGAGTTCTAGTCCTCTTCCTCTCTGAAGAGACAATTTGCATATTTCCCAGAGGAGCATTGCGGCTTTAAGTCTCATCATCTTGGCATGCTTAGCATGTCAATCTCCGCAAGGAGAAACAATACTTTGTGGATCCAAGTTTAAATACAGAAAGTCTGGTGGGTCCAGACATGAGTTATTTATCTGCAGTCCATTGGCAAATCTAAATATCTTTGCATGAATGTGATCGGACCCTGCTGATTACTCTTGACCAGACAAGGTAGATGTCAAGGTAAAGAAGGATCAGGCATGTTTTGCTTTTTTACCGTTTGGGCAATAAGTCTGAATTGTCTCTCTCCAGCACATAAGAATATTCACACAAATGTTTGTGTATAGGGGAGTTGTGTGGTGCTGTAAGATATATATTTGGCTATACACATTTCTTTCTCTTCCACTGAATCCACAAATTTTGGTAGGTCAGAGAAACTAATATTTGGAAGTGTCCTGACTCTCTCTGAACTATAGATCTCAATCAAACATAGGCCCAAGCTTATTGAATTTCAGCATTCCCTATCATTTGTTCACACAGGAGATAGTCCACTGTCAGTGGCTCCTGGTAGTGTTGCTGCCACGTGAAATCTGCCATTTGGAAACAGCCTAGACATCCTCTTTTCAGCATATAAAAAGAAATCTGTCAGCAGGTTTTTGCTATTTAATCGGAGGACAGCATGATTTGGGGATTAAAATATTCAGCAATGTGCCACTTATCAGGCTGTGTGCTGTTTACTTATAATGAAGGTTTTATCACCAGGAGATGATCACTGTCTGGACTAGGTCTCACTCGCCTCTTAGACCAGCTATACCCCTTTTCTGATAAGCAGCTCACTGTCAATAGACGGTGTACTCAGAAAGCTGTAAATTTTTCTTACTCAAATGTTTAGCACCCCATGATGGAAAATATTTTAAGCATAGTTTTACTAAAACTGCCTAATAAATGTAAACGCTGGTGTTGTAGCGAGGGTATGCTCTTTACACCTCCACAACACCTAAGGATGAGGGCTGCTAAAATTGACTCTTTTCTAAAGGCTTAAATCAATAAACAAAGATCAAATTGAGGCCAGTCACACATTCAGTATTGTGGTCAGTATTTCACAATGCAGAAGTGGTGCGTGTGTTTTCCTCTGACTGTGTCCTGTTTTGCCTTACAAATACAGATGTAAAATACTGACCAAATATTGAACGTGTGAACATGGCCTCAACCTGAGAAGCTACACAAAATTTGTTTTTAAATTACTCACTATTTTCACTTGTGGAAAAGCAAAATTAAGGGGAAAAGTCTGGATACATAATTGTGTATTTCAAGTTGATTAATCTGTCAGATTAAAAATGGGGAAGACTTTTTAAAACTGTCTAAAAGAAAAATTTTTGTTTGTTGCTCATAGCAGCCAATCATGGAGCTGTTTGATTTTACCAGTGCAGCTTAAAGGAGCTTTTATTTTTGTAATGGCTATGTTAAAAATGATAAATTCATCTGTCACTATCCCTCCTGAGGTTCAGAGCTGTCTGCTGCTACTCTGGTAATTGTGTACAGGTTGCAGGGGTGACATCACGACTACAACGTTGCAGCCAATTACTAGGCTCAGTGGCTCTGCCAATGTAGGCAGCACACCCCACTGAGCCTAGTGATTGGCTGCAGTGCTGTGGACACAGTGTTACCCCTGCAGCCTGTACTGTACACAATCACTGGAGTATTGGCGGAGCACTGGAACTGGGTAGGGTAAGTAACAGATCATTTTATTATTTTAAGTGCGGACATGAAAAATAAGTAAAAAAAAATAGGAAGGGAAAAACCCTGGTTGTTGCTATGGGCAGTAAAGAAAGCTTTCATAAATGAGGCCTGAACATTTGCATACAGTGTGAAGAATCTGGGGTTGTTTTTAAGTTAGCAGTTCTGCAGACTTCATCTATTCGGACATCCCCCAGCATTCCCGTTTTGATGTCTGTGCAGTTTGCTTTGCTGGTTAAAATTCTAGGAAATGTGGCATTTACACCAGTCAATTAACAGTAAACTGATGTGAGAAAAACAACCCTCCCACTACTATAGAACTGTCAGCTAAGGCCTGTTTCACACATCCGTTTTTTCCCTTCAGTCAAAATCCGCCAAATTTTTTTTAAAAAAACGGATCCGCCAAAAAAGGGGCGGATCCGTGTTTTTCCCCCATGGACTTTCATTATTGTCGGATCTTGACTGACGGTCGTCCGTCTCACCCGTTTTTTTACGGATCCGCCAAGATTTTAGTGGCTCCCGGGCGGATGAAATGGACCCTGCAACGTTTTTTTGCTTTGACGGTCCGCTAATTTCAGCATTAACCCATAAATGCCGCTCCGGGAGCCGATAAAATCTCTCCTCACCCGTCTCGTGATATCCCTCTCCCGATCGCGCTCCACCTCCCGCGATATCGCAGGAGCGATCTACATGCAATTCACGACCGCTGCGGTCACTTTAAATTTGATTTGGCCACATCACTTCTCCCACGGATCCTACGTGCTCCGCTGACATCCGTCCGTCACAGATCAGCTGGTTTCAACCTTTGGCGGTTTTCAACTGACCGCCGATGATGGAGGTATGAAGCAGGCCTAAGCTGGCACACATGTACCATAGTTATTTGTAAAGTTACTCAAGATATTACCGTGTATTACATAGAATATATGGAAATCTGGAATGGTGGTTATACGTTTTATTCCCTTCTCCCCTGCTCCACACACACAGTCATGGCCGAAAGTCTTGGCATCCTTGAAATTTTTCCAGAAGTTTTTCTCCCACAAATTTATTGCAATTACACGTGTTTTGATATGCACACGTTCATTTCCTTTGTGTGTATTGGAACAACACAAAATAAAATAAGGAAAAAAGTCTAATTGGACACTCTATCACACAAAACCCCAAAAATGGTCTGGACAAAATTGTTGGCACCTTTCCAAAATTATGGCTAAACAACTGTGTTTCAAGCAGTGATGCATGCTCAGACTTATGTGTGGCAAGTAACAGGTGTGGGCAATATGAAACTCACACCTGAATGTATAAAGGGTGAGAAGTGACTCAATCTGTGCATTGTGTGTCTGTGTGTGCCACACTAAGCATGGAGAAGAGAAAGAGGACTGTCTGAGGACTTGGGAACCAAAATTGTTGAAAAATATCAATAATCTCAAGGTTACAAGTCCATCTCCAGAGATTTTGATGTTCTTTTGGCCACGATGTGCAACATAATCAAGACGTTTACAACCCATGGCACTGTAGTTATTCTCCCTGGACGTAAGATTGTTGCTGGCTATAGGAAGCTATTGATTGCAGTTATTTCTTCCAGAGGGTATGCCGCCAAATATTAGGTTGAGGAAAGTTGCCTGCTGTCCATAGGCAACACTAAGCGGCTTTAGTCCATAGCCAATATGGAGGCCTCCATGGCAGCCATAAGCCTAACAAAGGCCTCCATATTGGCTATGGACTAAAGCCGCTTAGTGTTGCCTATGGACAGCAGGCAACTTACAATGGACTACTCTAGCAGCAGTCTGCTTACCTTGGATGGTTAGCAAAAATAGTGGGATCCCCTCCAAAAAAAATGATGTGGCGTCCCCCTATATTTGTTAGCCAGCAGAAAAAGCAGACAGTTGCGGCCTGGCATTCTCAGGTTGGTGAGGCCCATGGATTTTGGCCCTCACCAGCCTAAAAATAGCAGCCCGCAGCCGCCCCACAAATGGCACGTCAAAAGATGCGCCAATTGTGGCACTTTACTCGACTCTTCCCACTTGCCCTGTAGCGGTGACAAGTGGGGTAATATTTGTGGGGTTGATGTGCGGAGAAGTTTCTATAAGACACCTATCCATTACTAATCCTATATTCACATTGTAATAAAACACAGACACCCAGAAAAAAGTCCTTTAATTGAAATAATGACACAGACTCATTTAATATTCTAAATTAAACCATACTTACAGCATCGCCTAATCCAAGCGAAACCCTTGATCTCCTGTAATAAAAACAAAATAAAAAAGCAACAGTTTACCATAACTGTCTGCCGAGAGGATATACATCCTGTCCCACGAGTCCAGCTCTGCTAATCTGGATGTCATAGAACATAAAAAGTACCAGCACAAAGTCAAGAAAATTTCATGTATATAAACTCAGAGATACATATCAAAAAATACGGAGAAAAAATGAGTTTACCATATACAATGAAAAATAAGCATTTATTAATACAAAAGTTCATCAATTACATAAATAGTAAAATGTACAATAAAATATATCATATCAATTAGTGTGTATGGATACACATGATCCACAAGACTGATGGCCACAGACTATGAGCAGAATATAATAGCAGGACAGAGCAAAAAAATAACATCTGTCAAACCATTGGTGATAGAAAGAGTTAATGTAAACATCAGGCAGCTGATTCACTCAGTATCAGGTGGCTCATATAGCCAACCATGCAGTGCAATGGTATGCTGAGCAAGTGCCTAAATCATAAACTGTTGTGAGTTCATTTTCTGGTCCACCAGTTGTGAGTTCTCCTGCCAGGCTCCCTCTGGTGGTAACAGGAGGTAGTGAGGCTGATTTAATCAGTAGAGATCTGCCACCTGATAGTGAGGATGACGATTGGACCTCAGGAATCTCAGACTGGATTTAAGACAGCCGACTCCCTATTCTGGTGCTGGTGATTCCTTCTGGCTTGTCAGGTCTTGGTTTTCATCTCTGTTCCAGTCATCTAAAGCTAAGTTTTTCTGCTAATGTTCACACTTGATTTTGTTGGTCTATTCAGTTTTTTGTGTGGTCAGCCAGCCCTGGCTGGGGCTGTGCTGAATTTCCACTCTTATTTACCTGTATTTGCCAATTTGCTTTTTGTCCCTTATTAGATTGGCCTCTTTTTGCTCTGTCTCAGAATATTTCAGAGTGCTGATATAGTGGGAGAAGTCTAGTGACTTCAGGGATAATTTTGCTATCAGAAGTGTTGGACATTATTTTTGTAGGGTTTTTTGCAGATTGCAGACAGTGTCTTTCCTTTCCTATCCTTTCTAGTTAGTTTGGTCCCCATCGTTTGCTCAGCCTATTTTCCTGCCTGTGTTTGTGCTTTCATCTTGTTTCACCGTCAATACATGTGTGGGGGCTGTCTTTCCTTTGGGGTCTGCTCTGGGGCAGTTAGTTTTCCCCTTTTCTTGCTTCAGGCTTATGTAGTTCTCCGGCTGTGACGAAGCGTCTATGATCATCGTAGGTACGCTCCACGGCTGCTGCTAGTTGTGTGGTTAGGATCAGGGATCTGCAATCTGCATAGTTACCAACCTGTCTGATTTTCTGCGACTTAGCTTGTTTTGTTTTTTTTCTCCTCAGTGACCAATTCATAACAATAAACATCACCATGGTATCAACAATGAATATATATGTATACATATGCAGAGACCGCTACATGACTAAGTAAAGAATGAAGAGGTTAATTACCCATAGTGACTGCCCATGCTATGACCACGTTCCCCAACGCACGTTTCGCTTGATATTTCGTCGCTTCCTCAGGATCCTCCTGTCAGCGGAGATTGGCGCCCCCGCTCCACGACGGCTATCTTTTGAAGTCCCTGATATGACTAATATTGATTCAAACAAGGGTAGCAGAATAATTAACAAAAGGCGTAATTTATACCAATGGCCCATTTGTAACCCATATGGTAAAAGAACATAAAGATCATGTTGATAACAGTAAATTAAAAGGTACTCAAGGGTTGGAAGTTGATGAAGAAAACCTCAACGTGTTTCTCCTAACCGGATCATCAGGAGGTAGATAGTCAGACACTAGTACCAGTAGGGTGCCAACCTCCGCTAATAGGAAGGTGTTCAGTCACAGGGAACAGTATTAGTCAGGTACTCATTTGTTTGCACATGTCACTTTATGTCTTGTGTTTACAGCACGTTTTCTTGCACGTTTTCTATTGTTGCCTATTCAACTACCTATATTGGCAATAGCTATACACTCCTTTCCTGGTTAAATGGGTGACTACATGCTGCACCAGTCCAGGGCTATTTAGGAGTATCAGGGTTCAGCCATCGTTAAGCGGGGGCGCCAATCTCGATTGTGTTTAGGGTGCCAACCTCCGCTGTTAGGTAGTCTGTTATCAGGGCCCCATAATAGGGCCATAAAATGCATGCATCAAATATGCATGCTTTTATGTGCCTTTGTATCCTTTTTTTTTATTTTATTCTGTGTTTGTTTGTTTTTCCCATCATACATTTAAGTTAGTTAAAAATGCTGCAAAAACCAGGGCTATAGAATTGGAGTCGGTGCTCATTTTGGTGGAGTCGGAATAAAATGGACCGACTCCGACTCCTAAAATATATAATAAATTCGGTACAATAGTTCAATGCAGAATGTGCTGAATATTTTTTCATAGGAATTTGGGAAAGTTATGAAATATCCTATAAATGGCTGTTCTATTCCTGATCTAAGGCTACATTCACTCACAGATTTTTTGCTGCGTTTGTTGAGAATACGTGTCACGAAGTGACATGCCCTGTGTGACACGACCAGCCTGTCAGTAACTAAAACAACAAGACAAACAACACCGGGGACACCGTTACAACGGTGGGCCCTACAATACGGAAAGGGGACGTGGACACCTCCTGCACTCTCCTGAGGCTGTATCCCTGAACACTCCTGAGGCTGTGTCCCTGAACACTCCTAACGTTCCCTGTACAGGCTCTTCACCTGTCGCTGACCAGGATACCTGAATCCTTCACCAGCCCTGCACCTATCCCTTACTCGGTAACTGGCTAGTGCAGACACTGGTCCCACCGCTGTACTAATGTAACATTAAGGAAAACAACAAACAGGGAAAACAAACAACTTGGCTTTCTCTGTTGCCAATGCTCCTAAGGCAACAGAGTACGGCACCTGGATACAGCTTCCAACTGAACAGCTGAAACACCAAAGCTCTGGATGAGCTGCAAAGTACTGCTCCCAATAGCTCCTCTCTCCTCCAAAGTTGGTTAGGAAATGACCAGTATCACCAACAGTGATCCAGAGCACCTGACACCCTTTTATAGGAAGGAGGGGAGGGTTAACACGTGCTGGCTAATTTACTCATGTAGTAACCCCAGCGGCCACCAGGGGCAACCCAATAGCAGCAACCAAGGTTGTAATAACCCCAGCGGCCACCGGGGGCAAAAACTAACATTAAGCCAGAGGCTTGAAGGAAAAAAAAGGTTATATGTGAGCAAAGATCTGCCAGAGATCCAAACATTGAGTGTGACAATACGTTTTTCAGCTGCAAAAGCAGATCAGCTTTTTAAAAAACCGCATCACCTGAAAGGTTTTTGAGCTCATAGATAATGTTTTCAAAAGCAGAATAGAAAAACGCCACACAAACTGACATGCTCATTCAGCCCAAAAACGGATCCTCACAAAACAATGTGTCTGAATGTCATATCTTGAAACCCATTGACTTTGCTGGGATGCTCAGAGTCACACTGCATTTTTCTGCAAAAAATAGATCCTCAAAAAAGCTGTGTGTGAATCATGGCCGCCCCCTAGAAGCAGGGGCACGCACCTGTTGTGAATTCTCTCTCTGGCTTCCCTCTAGTGATTACTGAAGATAGTAGAGCTGGTCAGATTGAGAGTTCTCTTTCTGAGCTCCCTCTGGTGGTTACTGGAAGTAGTGGAGCTTATCTGATTGACAGAGGCTTGCCACCTGATAATGAGAAAGACGATTGGAGATCTGGGGTTTCTGATTGGGATTTAAGACAGCTGACTCCCTCTATCCCTGCTGGTGATTTTCTTCCTGTGCCTCCTGAGGTCTGATGTCTCCTGCTCTTTCCCTGCATGTTGAGCTAAGTGGTTCATTTGCTATTCTGTTTGGATTTGATCTGGTTTTGTTTATCTCTGCTTTGTGTGGGTCAGCTAGCTCTGGCTGGGGCTGTGCTGAATCACCGCCCATATGTTACTGCCTGCGACTTCAGTGTTTTTGTGCATCAGACGTGTTGGACTTTTTGCAGGGTTTTTTTGCGTGATTGCAGACAGTGTCTTTCCTTTCCTGCCCTGTCTAGTCAGTGTGGGCTCCATCATTTGCTCAGCCTATTTTTCTGCCTGCGTTTGTATTTTCATCTTGTTTCACCGACATTATATGTTTGGGGGCCATCTATTCCTTTGGGGTCTGCTCCGGGGCAGTTTAGATTTGCCCTTTCTTGCTTTAGGCTTAGTTAGCTCTCTGGCTGTGCCGAGGCATCTAGGATCATCGTAGGTACGCTCCACAGCTACTGCTAGTTGTGTGGACAGGATCAGGGGTCTGCATCCGCTTAGTTACCAACCTCCTCTGGTTTTCTGTGGCTTAGCCTGAGCCTGCTATCCTCCTCGGTGACCCATTCATAACAGAATCACCAGCCTAACTTTAGACTCTAGGGTACTCTAAAGAAGGAAAGAATTAAAAAAAAAAAGTGGCAGAATTTTTTTTTCATAAATTTTTTCCCCTTTTTTTGTGGGGCTGTAGGAGGATATTTTTTGTCTAAATGGAGACTAAGCAATTGTCTTATCGTGTTGAGCAGCTTGCTGCTGAAGTGCGGGGAATTTCTGCCTATCTCGCTCAATCATCTGCTGTTGAACCAAAAATCCCTACTCCTGATGTGTTTTCTGGGGATCGGTCTAAATTTTTGACTTTTAAGAATAATTGTAAATTTTTTTTTGCTTTGAAACTTAACTCTTCGGGAAGCTCTGTGCAGCAGGTTAAAATTGTCATCTCCCTGCTACGCGGCGATCCGCAAGATTGGACCTTTTCTTTGACACCCGGAGATCCTATTCTGGCTAATATGGATGCGTTTTTTCAAGCCTTGGGGTTGTTGTATGATGAACCTAATGCTATTGATCAAGCTGAGAAAACTTTATTGGCATTGAACCAGGGTCAGGATTCTGCAAAGTTATATTGTCAAAAATTCCGAAAGTGGGCGGTCCTTACTAAATGGAATGCCTATGCCCTAGCAGCTCTCTTTCGGAAGGGTTCGGCAGAAACCGTAAAAGATGTTATGGTGGTATTTCCTGTTCCCTCTGGTCTTGACGACTCTGTTATTGGCCTTTAAAATTGACAGACGTTTACATGAACGTAAAACTATATGCGAGAGGCGGTGTTGCCTTTCGAAGAAACTTCTGAGCCCATGCAGTGTGATAGGGTTTTTTCTAGGGCTCAACGTCAAGAATTTAGAAGGCGTAATAAGTTGTGCTTCTTTTGTGGGGACGCCTCTCATACAATTTCCGTCTGCCCTAAGCAGGAAAAACATTTTGCTCACTCATCTGTTTTGGGCAATGTACAGCCTAAATTCCTTTGTCGGTTTTCTTGATCTGCTCCTTATCTTCATTTTCTGCTAAGGCTTTTGTTGATTCAGGAGCAGCAACCTGATGGATTTTGACTTTGCCAAATGTTGTGGTTTTCCCATGGTACCCCTGCGGACTTCTATTCCTTTGAGGGGTATTGATGCTACCCCTTTGGCGGAGAATAAACCCCAGTTTTGGACCCAGGTGATAATGCGGGTCGCCCCAGACCACCAAGAAAATTGTAAATTTTTGGTGTTGCACAATTTGCTTTTCTTGTGAGTTACAGTATAGAAGGTTACGAATAACAGAATATTATATATAGATGGTTGACCCAGCTTAGGGGAAGGAATTTTTTTCCCTATGGAGAAAATTGGCTTCTACTCTGTGAGTTTTTTCCTTCCCCAGGATCAACAATGCAGAACAGCTCCACTAAAAATAGGCTGAACTAGATGGACATAAGGTCTTCCTTCAGCCTTCAAAACTATGTTACTATTGTTCTGGGTTTCCCAAACTCATAATCCTGTTTTAGATTGGAAATCTGTGTCTGTGGAGAGTTGGGGTTGTCAATGTGTTCTTAGTGACACTCCTGTTTTCTCCACCTCTTCCCAGTCTCATGATATTCCTGACTATTTGGCTGATTTTTCTGATGTATTCAGTGAGAGTAAGTCTGCGTCTTTGCATCCTCATAGGAGTTATGACTGTGCAATTGAGTTAATGCCCGGGTGTAACTTTTCCAAGGGTCGGCTTTTCAACTTATCGGTACCCGAACATGATGCTATGCGATCTTATATCAAGGAGTCGTTGGAGAAGGGTCATATTAGACCATCCTCTTCAACTTTAGGTGCTGGGTTGTTTTTTTTTTGTGGCCAAGAAAGATGGTTCATTAAGGCCATGTATTGACTATCGTTCCCTTAACAAAATCACTGTTAAATATCAGTACCCGTTACCCCTAATTTCTGATTATTTTCCAGAGTTAAAAGTGCCTGTTGGTTTACCAAGCTTGACCTCAGGGGGGCATATAATCTTATTCGCATCAAGCACGGGGATGAATGGAAGCCGGCGTTTAATATTCCGGAGGGACATTTTGAGTACCTGGTGATGCCTTTTGGGCTCACTAATGTCCCTTCTGTCTTCCAGTCTTTTTTTTTCTACCGTAAATTTATAAGTAATTTTTCTGGTATTGTTAAACCTCTGACTGATTTGACCAAAAAGGGCGCTGATGTGGTGAATTGGTCTCCAGAGGCAGTTTCGGCATTTCAGGAGCTTAAGCGGAGATTCACTTCTGCTCCGGTTCTACGGCAGCCTGATGCCTCACACCCATTTCAGGTGGAAGTAGATGCTTCTGAGATTGGTGCAAGAGCCGTTTTGTCCCAAAGAAATCCGGTGACTTCTAAGATGAATCCCTGTGCCGCCTTTTCTCGAAAATTTTCCCCACCTGAACGTAACTATGACGTGGGGAATCGGGAATTGTTGGCCATGAAATGGGCATTTGAAGAGTGGAGACATTGGTTGGAGGGTGCTAGACATCAAGTTGTGGTCCTCACCGACCACAAGAATTTGATTTATCTTGAATCAGCCAAACGCTTGAATCCTAGACAGGCTAGGTGGTCCTTGTTTTTCTCGCGTTTTAATTTTGTGGTCTCTTTTCCTCCGGGCACTAAGAATGCTAAGGCGGACGCCCTTTCTAGGAGTTTCTTTGCGGATATTCTTGATGTGACCGAGCCTACTACCATTCTAAATGAGGGTGTAGTTCTTTCCGCCATGTCAGCCGATTTGAGACCGTGCCCTGGAGGAATTTCAGGAGGACAAACCTGAACGTTGCCCTATGGGAAAATTGTATGTCCCTGACCAGTGGAGGAAAAGAGTAATGTCTGAAATTCATTACTCCGCGTTGGCTGGTCATCCAGGTATTTTTGGTACCAGAGATTTGGTGAGCCGGTCTTTTTCTTGGGCGGCACGGTGGCTCAGTGTATAGTACTGCAGCCTTGCAGCGCTGGAGTCCAAATCCCACCAAGGAGAACATCTGCAAGGAGTTTGTATGTTCTCCCTGTGTTTGCGTGGGTTTCCTCCGGGTACTCTGGTTTCCCCCCACATTCCAAAGATAGGGAATTTAGATTGTGAGCCCCATCGGGGACAGCAATGATAATGTGTGTAAAGCGCTGCGGAATATGTTAGCGCTATATAAAAATAAAGATTCTTATTATTTGATGGCCTTCCTTATATCGTGATGCCAGGAATTTTGTGCAGTCCTGTGGGACTTGTTCTCGGTCCAAGCCCTGTTCTCGTTCTAGTGGGTTGTTGATGCCCCTGCCGATGCCCAGGAGGCCATGGACTCATATCTCAATGGATTTTATTTCTGATCTTCCTGTCTCTCAGAGAATGACTGTTTTCTGGGTGATCTGTGATAGATTTTCGAAGATGGTCCATCTTGTACCACTCCTAAAGTTGCGATCTTCTTCTGAGTTGATGCCCTTGTTTTTACAACAGGTGGTTCGGTTGCACGGGATTCCTGAGAACATTGTGTCGGACAGAGGAGTCCAGTTTGTTTCCAGATTTTGGAGAGCTTTTTGTTCCAAACTGGGAATTCAGTTATCATTCTCCTCTGCATTTCATGCTCAGACCAATGGACAGACTGAGAGAACAAACCAGACTTTGGAATCCTAATTGACATGTTTCATATCTGCTGATCAGGATGACTGAGTCTCATTTTTGCCCTTGGCCGAATTTGCGCTAAGCAATAGGGCTAGTTCTGCCACTTTGATGTCGCCCTTTTTCTGTAACTTTGGGTTTCATCCTCGATTTTCTTCAGGGCAGGTGGAATCTTCGGCCTGCCCAAGTGTGGATTCTGTGGTAGAGAGAATGCAGCAGATTTGGGATCAAGTGGTGGATAAGTTGTCCCACTCTCAGGAAAAAGTCCAACGGTTTTCCAACCGGCATAGGACCATTGGTCCCCGGTTTAAAGTGGGTGATATGGTTTGGTTGTCCTCAAAGAATATTCCTATGAAATTTGCGTCTCCAAAAATCAAGCCAAGATTCATTAGACCTTTTAAGATTTTGGAAATCCTTAATCCCATTTCTTTCCGTTTGGCTCTTCCAGTTACGTTTAAGATTCATAACGTGTTCCATAAATCCTTGTTGAAGAGGTTTGTAGAGCCAGTAATTCCCATGGCGGCGCCTCCTGACCCTGTATTGATTAAAGGTAATTTGGAGTATGAGGTAGAGAAAATATTGGATTCTCGTTTGGCTAGATGGAGACTCCAGTACCTGGTCAAATGGAAGGGTTATGGCCAGGAGGATAATTCTTGGGTCTCTGCTTCTGACATTCATGCCGAAAGATTGGTTTGTGCTTTTCACCGGGCCCATCCTGACCGGCCTGGTGGCGTGGATGAGGGTTCGGTGACCCCTCCTCAAGGGGGAGGTACTGTTGTGAATTCTCTCTCTGGCTTCCCTCTAGTGATTACTGAAGATAGTGGAGCTGGTCAGATTGAGAGTTCTCTTTCTGGGCTCCCTCTGGTGGTTACTGGAGGTAGTGGAGCTGATCTGGTTGACAGAGGCTTGCAACCTGATAATGAGGAAGACGATTGGAGATCTGGGGTTTCTGATTGGGATTTAAGACAGCTTACTCCCTCTATCCCTTCTGGTGATTTTCTTCCTGTGCCTCCTGAGGTCTGATGTCTCCTGCTCTTTCCCTGCATGTTGAGCTAAGTGGTTCATTTGCTATTCTGTTTGCATTTGATCTGGTTTTGTTTATCTCTGCTTTGTGCAGGTCAGCTGTCTCCGGCTGGAGCTGTGTTGAATCACCGCCCATATGTTACTGCATGTGCCAGTTTAATTTGTCCCCTTTTATATTGGTCTCTTTTTGCTTTGCTTTCAGAATATACCAGAGTGCTGATATAGTGGGGGCGAAGTCGTGCGACTTCAGTGTTTTTGTGCATCAGACGTGTTGGACTTTTTGCAGGATTTTTTGCGTTATTGCAGACAGTGTCTTTCCTTTCCTGCCCTGTCTAGTCAGTGTGGGCCTCATCGTTTGCTCAGTCTATTTTTCTGCCTGCGTTTGTGTTTTCATCTTGTCTCACCGACAATATATGCTTGGGGGCTATCTATTCCTTTCTTGCTTTAGGCTTAGTTAGCTCTCCAGCTGTGCCGAGGCGTCTAGGACCATTGTAGGTACGCTCCACGGCTACTGCTAGTTGTGTGGACAGGATCAGGGGTCTGCATCAGCTTAGTTACCAACCTCTCTGGTTTTCTGTGGCTTAGCCTGGGCCTGCTATCCTCCTCGGTGACCCATTCATAACACGCACCTATCAAAACTCACTTGTATGCTGCAGTGCTCTCGTCTTGCACCGGCTCCGGACTGCAGGGGGCAATCTCCCCTCCTCTGTCCTGTCTTCTGCCGTCGTCACCAGAGAGAGGAGGGGGAGGGGTGCCTGCCCTGCACAGGATCCGATTCCTGGGCCCCGTGCTGGAGAAAGTGAGAAAGT
Source organism: Dendrobates tinctorius (assembly GCF_039654945.1). Lineage (NCBI taxonomy): Eukaryota > Metazoa > Chordata > Amphibia > Anura > Dendrobatidae > Dendrobates > Dendrobates tinctorius. The sequence goes on along the minus strand of NW_027361829.1, from coordinate 14,218,602 downwards.
TGTGCAAACGCTGCAGCTGGCAATAAGAGAGAGTCTGCAAGAAGGACATGCTGGAAATCTGATTGAAAAAGTGAGGAAATTGGTTATTGCCTCCAGAACCCCTAAAATTGATTCCATCTTGAAGAGACGTGCTGGGAAAGGAGCAATTGTCGATCAAGCCACTAGTTGGGGCAGCACTTATTTAATAATTGAGCGATTGCTTGAACTAAAACCTTTCTTATAGATATGGCGAACCATCAGGTAACCCTAAATGAAGGTCAATGGACACAGGTGGCAAGGGAGTGGTAGAACTTGCTATTTTGCCTGTCCCAAAGAGGAGGTTTAATCGCACATGGCATTTCTGCTTCAATGAAACAGAGAGAGACACAGCTATTGGAAAATAAAATTTTTCTGGCAGCTGTTTATGTGGACCCAAGTCATCGTATACTGCTTGAAGATCAACAGCTTACTAAAGGAAAAGAAGCTCTGACTGAGGTAGCAGTTAGGATGAGTGGCCTACAGGAGAACTGCCAGGCGCAAGAGGACTTGGGTCCTGACAGTGCTACTGCTGCCATATCTTCATCCTCATCAGATGAGGAGTTTGACTTTGACAAGTATTTGGACGACATGGAGCAGGCAAAGCGTTGCCACAAGGAAAAAGATTTCACTCCGTCTCATACAGTATAGCAAGCAGATTGACCATATTTCAGCAAAATGTTTCATTTGCTCTCAAAGAAATAGAAAAATTCAACCGTTCATCAAAACTCACTGTGCATGAGGCAATTCCGTTATACCCGGAAATTGTTAGAGATGTTGCCCATGTGGTTACGGCTTTACCTCCAACCCAAGTTAGTGTAGAGAGGTTGTTTTCTAGTCTTAAAATTATTAGATCAGATTTGAGGTCATCTATGAAGAAGGATCTGATGGAGGCAATTCTATTTCTTAGAACAAATTCATAGACTGCACAAATGTTATTTAGTATGTTTTAGTTGAAAACTGTTTTTTGCAACTTACATAGTTTATTGCATAGTGTTATATACATACATACAATATATATGTAATCGATATTACATAGTGTATTACATATTTACAATTTATTACAGTTTTTTGTGTTCTAAAGTTGTATTCCAATAAATATATATTGTGTTCTATCTAAATATCTTGATTATTGTATCATAAAAATGATTAAATGTCTGATGTTCACATTGTACTACAATACATTTTTCACATAAATATAAGCAATATATGTGAGAGGTGGAGTCGGTGTAAGGGAAATTGAGGAGTCGGAGTTGCAGGTTTGGCTTACCGACTCCACAGCCCTGGCAAAAACACTGAAAGAATTGACATGTTGCAGATTTGGAAAAAATGCTTTGACGGTTCAAATCTGGAAAGAAAAATTGAACCGCGGCATGTAGATGAGATTCCAGAAATCACATTCACTTTGCCATTACTGTAAAATGCAGGTTTTTTTCGCTGTAAAAACTTTTGGGGAAAAAAACTGCAAAAATGCAACATGTGACTCATGTTGCATTTTTGCCATTTTTTTTCCCGAGTAAGCCCTAAAAATCGTCATACTATGAGCTTTGTTCTTTTATTCTCCACATCCTTAGCTTGAGTTCAGATTACCGGTACATATCTTCTATATAGGAACATAATAATGGCTCCAGATGGATCTTATTGTCCTGCAATGAGTTCTGTCAGGTTTCCCAAAAGAGGCTCCAACACAGATATGAACCTAGTAAGTCCAAGTATAAATATTGCATTTTGTTTTTTTTATGTACGGTACTCATTAGGCTATTTCTATTGTGTTTTTTGTTTGTTTGATTTTTAAATTTCAGTTGTTTAATTTTTTTCTTTCAGCAGGAAGGGAAGAAAAAAAAAAAGAATAGTTACCAGAAATTTTTTGTATATATATTTGTTTTTACAATGTTAAACTAAAGCAGTTCTAGGCTACATGTATTAAGTAAACCTAGAACACAAAAAATGGTTAAATAAGATATTTTTTTTTCTTTTTAAAGATACAAGAAATTAAAACTTTTTTCCTTACATTTAATAAACTTCACAGAACGGATACTTCAAAGGAATAACCCAGTGAGCTACCACTGCGAGGCAAACCATCCCAATGTTCATGGTAGCGTCCACTCTGGTCACCCTTCAGACTAACCTTGTGCCTAGAGTCATGGGGAAGGCGGAATGACATAGGACCATTATCTTCTCAGGGGGCTGGTTGGTATTTGACACGTTCCCTCACCCTCCCCTCCAAAAAAAAAAAAATGCAAACACCAAGCAGAAATCCAGACAAAAACAGTACGGAATAGAATTGTCTATTGCATAATCAGGTGGCGAGTGTGGTGGGACATAGTGGTCCTTAGAAAAATTGTGCATTAGAGAAGATCCTTGGATCTTGCTTCCTGCTGAGAGAAGTTTGGTTCCTGAAAAAAAAGAAGAGGTTAGAAATCTGTGACAATATAACCGGGGGAAATAAGTGGGCTTCATCTAGGGATTTGCATGAAGGGTCGCAAGAAATATCCGATCACCTGCTGCCCGTATTACGAGAGACTTCCTGCTCCAAATAGTCTTCTTGCATGGTAAGGTCTATAGATAGTTTAACTCCACGCTCCCTAGACAACTAAGCCTCCTTTAAGTGCATAAGTGCCAATGGATCTTCTAGATCGGGGCAGACATTGTGGGTGAGAGCGCTACCAGACAGTTGTCAGCTATTACTATCCAGGCGATTCGAAAGCCCAGTCGAGATAAAGCTCAACTTCTATAGGTTGATAGTGCTGTTATAGTAGGAGGAATTCTGGAAGAAACAGTCAAAGATCTGTAGAAAGTCCATCTGACTATGAAGGACAGAAACAAGTGTCAAGTAGACAAGTGCGCACACTATATCATCCTCGAAGGTCTTAGACCTCAACTAAGAAATCATATGTATATCCAATTCCATCCATTGGGATTCCCAACATTTTTCCCACTTCATATTCATGTGCAATGTTTTCTAAAATCTTCCTTCATAGATCTACAGAGGGATTAGCACATAAGAGATCTGATAAGTGAAGAAAACATGTGGACACTAGTTTTTGAAGGCCTTAAGGGCCTGTCACACTAAGCGATATCGCTAGCAATATCGCTATAACGTCACTGGTTTTTGTGACGTAGCAGCGATATTGCTAGCGATATCGCTATGTCTGATACTTACCTCCGACCGGCTCCCCTACTGATTATCGCTGATTGCGCGAGAGCGTCCTGGACCGTTTCTCGTCGTCATCTTCCTCCTGGGCTTCCTGTGGCGCCGACGAGCGACGCGTGGACGAGGGCGGGAGGACGTCTTCATCGCCTCGTCTGACAGGTAAGTAACGACCCCCGACTGCTGCTATGTCACTGGTGAGATCTGCCTGTGTGGCAGCTCACTAGCGACCACTTAGCGGTGCACCAGAGATCCTGACCGCGTCATATCGCTGGTCGGGATCGCTGGTGCATCGCTAAGTGTGACAGTACCTTTAGACCTTAACTAAGGTCAAAAACACCCCATTTACACTTTACCTGGGGCTCCGTTCCATTCGATTGCTTGGGTCCACCCTTCCAGTCTCTCGCACCTTTCTACTCAAGGTTAAGTACTTTTCTTGCTTGGAACTGCCGTTAAATATCTGAGAAGAGTTGGACCTAAAAGGAGTGACATGAGCTCAGATACATAGCTCCTGAAGCTCTTAGACCTCAACTTAGGCCTGAAAAACTACATACATATTCCACTTGGTAATCAATCCCTTGACATTTACTTCTAACCTCTCACACTTTCTAAAGAGCAAGGAATACTTCTGCTTGACCTTGAAAACTGGAGTAGTTTGGTCAAGACACCCCTGAAGAGACAGGTCAGCCCGCTAAACAGTCTTTGAAGGACTCTTCCAAGGTCTGAGGAACCCAATGCATATGCAACTTGCCATTCTAGGCCTTGGAATTTCTTAAGCGGGAGTCACACATAGCAATCTCGCTAGCGAGATCGCTGCTGAGTCACAACTTTTGTGACACAACAGCGATCTCACCAGCGAGATCGCTGTGTGTGACAGCGATCAGCGACCGGCCCCCCTGCCGTTATCGCTGATCGCTGCAAGAAACCTCTGGACATATTTTTCGTCGCTGGTCTCCAGCTGGCCAGCACGCATCGCTGCGTGTGACAGGCGGGAGACCAGCGACCAGCTGTAAAAAATAATAAAAAAAATATTGTTATTCTCACCTTCCGACGTCCCGCGCAGCCATCCTGCCTCTCTCTACGCTCCCGGTCCCAGTGATCCTTTGCACGAATGTGACATCGGCGGCCGTGCCCGCCGATGCCCCTTCAGCGGCGGTGCCCGCCGCAGCTTCCTCTCACCTGCATCCCCCTGTCCGCGCGCTCTTCCGCGCTGCTCGCCGCTCTGCTACGGGTGGCCGCGCCGGCCTTAGGCCGCGCGCGCGCGTTCCCCCGGCCTCTTCTGTTAGTAGGGGGCGTCGCTAGGGGAGGGTCTGTAGGGCGCACTTCCAGTCTCCGCATATATCAGGCGTCCTCTCTATTCTGAGGGCGCCTGGTGATTGTTTGTGACTTGCAGCACTCATCGGCCATACCCTTTTCCAGTGTACCCTGCCTGTCCTTGCCGTTTCCATTGTCTGCCCTGTTCCTGTTCCATTTCTGTCTGTCTCCTCCCCGTGGTCTCCGCTGAGCCTTTCCTGTGGTCTCCTGGCCATTGCCTTCCGCCTTTCCTCCCCGCTACTCCTGCTCTGTCTGCCTGTCCTCCGAGTCGTCCCTGCTGGCTCCGGCTGTCGCGGTTCCGCCCCCTGCGGTCCTGCCCCTAACGATCCCTGTACAGGGGTCGGTCTTCAGGTGCGCTCGGCCCAGGGGCTCCGGATCCGCGATCCAGAGGGTCCACTCTTGGACGTATTAGCCAGAGGCGTCACAGTATCACCAGGCCATGGATCCCGCCGGTGCCGCAGCCGCCACACAAAAGGAATTGCTTTTTCTTCGTGAAAATCAGACCCGGATAATGTCCTTTATGAAGTCTATGGACACCCGGTTGTCCGCCCTGCAGACCTCTGACCCCGGGCACGCTCCCCTCTTAGTCAGCCTCCAGCAGGAGCTCGCGCAGCAGCGCGACGCTCAATCCCACATCTTAGGTTACATGGCATCCGTGGATGATCGTTTGCTTGCTCTGCAATCCTCTGCTGCCGCTGCAACTTCCTCCCCGGACGTAGTCTCTACTCCGGCTCCCCGTCTGGGTAAACCCCCCAGGTACAGCGGAGATCCCAAGTTATGCCGGGGTTTTCTAAATCAATGCAGGCTACATTTTGAGCTTGCTCCCCTTCAGTACCCCACTGACCGCGCCAAGGTGGCGTTCGTTGTGTCCCATCTCGAGGGTGAGGCCCTGTCCTGGGTGAACCCCTTGTGGGAGAGAGATGACCCCGTAGTGTTAAGTATACAGACCTTCTTGGAAACCTTTCGCAAGGTTTTCGATGAACCGGGTCGCTTAGCATCCTCCACGGAGGCCCTTTTTAACCTCCGCCAGGGTTCCCTCACAGTGGGGCAATATGCCATCCGCTTCCGGACCCTCTCTTCTGAGTTGGGGTGGAACAATGAGGCTCTTGTGGGAACCTTTTGGAGAGGCCTCTCCAGTAAGATCAAGGATGAGCTTGCCGGGCGAGACACCCCCACCACTCTGGAGGACCTTATTTCGCTGGCCACTCGCATCGATCTACGCTTTCAGGAGCGCGCTCGAGAGGCAGTTGGAGAGAGAAGGTCCTTTAGGCTATATCAGGCTCCTGTCCCCCGTTTCCCTGTATCTCCTGTTAGTACCGCTCCTGAGCCTATGCAGATTGATCGTGTCAGACTGTCCGAGCAACGCCGCAGGGAGAGGATGACCAAGGGTCTCTGCCTGTACTGTGGAGGTGCCAACCATTTTGTGCGTTCTTGTCCTGAGAAGCCAGAGAGGTCGGGAAATGCCTCCACCTAGGTCAGGTAAGAGAGGACCCCCTAGGTGATCAAAATTCCTCTCTTCCCCTTACCCTTTCAGCTTTGCTAATTACAGGTCGGGAGCGTGGATCTGTGGAGGCGTATGTGGACTCGGGTGCTGCCGGTAATTTCATCCGCCAGGAGGAGGTTGACAAACTCCAGATTCCGGTGTTGGTATTGAAGAACCCTCGCGCTATTTCCTCCGTTGATGGTAAACCTTTACCCGGACTCATCACCATGGTTACCGTCGAAGTAGACCTTCAAATCGGAGCTCTCCACCTCGAAAAGATAGCCTTTTATGTCCTGCCACAACTAGCCCATGCTGTTCTTCTAGGGCTACCCTGGCTCAGACGGCACGAGCCGGTGATTGACTGGCGCTGTGGGGAAGTTCTCCGTTGGGGGCACTCCTGCCAGGAGCACTGCCTACGGGCTCTCACTCGTCCCCGTCCATGCTCGAAGCCTGCCGACCTTCCGGGCCTACCCGCACCCTATCACACGTTTGCCGATGTGTTCAGCAAAAAGGAGGCGGACTCCTTACCCCCTCACCGCTCCTATGACTGCCCTATCGACCTAGTTCCCGGAGCCACTCCTCCCAGAGGGAGAACTTATCCTTTGTCCCCAGCAGAGACCTCGGCTATGTCGGAATATATACAGGAGAATCTGGCCAAGGGGTTCATCCGGAAGTCCTCGTCCCCTGCGGGCGCAGGTTTCTTCTTCGTCCGGAAGAAAGATGGGTCCCTGCGACCCTGTATTGATTACCGGGGCCTGAACAACATCACTGTTAAAAACCGGTACCCGCTCCCGCTGATTCCTGAACTCTTCGACCGGCTGAGGGGGGCCAGAATCTTCACGAAGTTGGATCTGCGGGGAGCTTACAACTTAATCCGAATCCGAGCGGGGGACGAGTGGAAGACGGCCTTCAATACCCGGGACGGCCATTATGAATACTTGGTCATGCCGTTCGGTCTCTGCAATGCTCCAGCGGTGTTTCAGGAATTTGTAAATGAGGTGTTCCGAGACCTACTCTATTCCTGCGTGGTGGTGTATTTGGATGATATCCTCGTTTTCTCGACCGACCTCTCCTCCCATCGGAGAAGTGTACGCATGGTCCTGCAGCGCCTTCGAGAAAATCGTCTTTACGCCAAGATCGAGAAGTGCCTCTTCGAGCAAACAGCGTTACCCTTCTTGGGGTATATCATCACGGATTCCGGTCTTAAGATGGATCCGGAGAAACTGTCCGCGGTACTCCAGTGGCCTCGTCCAGTTGGCATAAAGGCCATCCAGCGTTTCCTCGGCTTCGCTAACTATTACCGACAGTTTGTACCCCACTTCTCTACAGTCACCAAGCCCATCACGGTCCTGACCCGTAAGGGGACGAAGTCTAACGTCTGGTCTTCCGAAGCCGAGGACGCCTTTCTTGCCCTGAAACGCTCGTTTGCCTCTGCTCCGATCTTACACCGTCCAGTGGCTAGTAGGCCCTTCATCCTGGAAGTTGATGCCTCCTCCACTGGAGCTGGGGCGGTTCTCTCCCAACAGGCTCCATCTGGACGTCTAGTCCCCTGCGGGTTCTTCTCCAAATCCTTTTCTCCGGCGGAGTGTAACTACTCCATTGGGGACCGGGAATTATTGGCCTTTAAGATGGCGCTGGAGGAATGGCGATATCTGCTCGAGGGGGCAGTGCATCCCTTTACTATCTTCACGGACCACAAGAACCTGGCCTACCTGCAATCTGCCCAGAGACTCAACTCCAGACAAGCCAGGTGGGCTCTGTATTTTTCCCGTTTTGAGTTTAAGCTCCACTTCCGGCCCGGCAGTAAGAACATCAAAGCTGATGCGCTTTCCAGGTCTTTGCAGCCACCGGAGAAGGAGGAGGATCCATCATATATTATCGAGCCGGCTAAAGTTATCTCCGTGGCCCCCGTGAGATTCTCTACCCTTCCGCCTGGCAAGACCTTCGTCCCTTCAAACAAACGTCTGGAAGTACTGCGCTGGGGACATTCTTCCAAGGTTGCTGGGCACGTTGGGATTAAGAAGACTCTTTTGCTTCTTTCCCGGTATTACTGGTGGCCCTATCTCCACCAGGATGCAAAGGACTTTGTAGCCTCCTGCAGGACTTGTGCTCAGAACAAGGTTCCAAGGACTCTGCCCTCCGGCCTCCTCCATCCGTTGCCTGTGCCAGAGGCCCCTTGGCAGCAAATCGCCATGGATTTCGTGACTGATCTGCCTCGCTCTGCTGGATGTACTACCATCTTAGTCGTCGCAGACCGCTTTTCCAAGATGGCCCACTTTATTCCCTTGGTCGGACTGCCATCTGCTCCAAAGTTGGCCGAGATCTTTATCCACCACGTGTTCAGGCTACATGGTCTTCCTCTGCGAATCGTGACCGATCGAGGGGTCCAGTTTACTTCCCGATTCTGGAGGGCCCTCTGTCGGCTCCTGGGCACGTCTCTCGACTTCTCCTCAGCGTATCATCCTCAAACCAACGGCCAAGTGGAACGGATTAACCAAATTCTGACCACCTACTTACGCCACTTTTCTAACGCCCATCAGGATAATTGGGTCTCTCTTCTACCTTGGGCGGAATTCGCTCATAATAATCATTCCAGCGAATCAACGTCCAAGACACCGTTCTTTGTGGTAACTGGGCTAAATCCTGGGGTTCCATTGCCCTTTTCTGCATCGTCTGGAGTTCCCGCAGCAGACACTCTCGCCAAGGAGTTTTCGCAAATTTGGAAGGAGACCAGAGAGGCGCTCGAGCTAGCCAACATCCGAATTAAGAAACACGCGGACAAAAGACGAAGGGATCTACCCCCGTACCATCCCGGGGACAAAGTCTGGCTTTCTACCAAACATATCCGCCTGAAAGTCCCTGCTTACAAATTAAGTCCTCGGTACATCGGGCCTTTTGAAGTACTTGGGCGCATTAACAAAGTAGCCTACAAATTGAGGTTGCCGGCATCACTCCGGGTCCCTAACGCCTTCCATATCTCGCTCCTTAAACCTGTGGTCTTGAATCGGTTCCAACCAACCTCCATGTCCCCTCCCTCGCCAATTTGTTCTAACAATGTCTTTGAAGTAAAGGACATTCTGGCTATGAAAAGGGTCAAGGGTAAGACTCTTTTTCTTATCGACTGGAAGGGTTTTGGCCCAGAGGAGAGGTCCTGGGAGCCCCGAGAGAATGTCGATGCCCCCCTTATCATGAAAAGATTTCTGACCAACCTCAGAGGGAGAGGACATATGGGAGGGGGTACTGTGACATCGGCGGCCGTGCCCGCCGATGCCCCTTCAGCGGCGGTGCCCGCCGCAGCTTCCTCTCACCTGCGTCCCCCTGTCCGCGCGCTCTTCCGCGCTGCTCGCCGCTCTGCTACGGGTGGCCGCGCCGGCCTTAGGCCGCGCGCGCGCGTTCCCCCGGCCTCTTCTGTTAGTAGGGGGCGTCGCTAGGGGAGGGTCTGTAGGGCGCACTTCCGGTCTCCGCATATATCAGGCGTCCTCTCTATTCTGAGGGCGCCTGGTGATTGTTTGTGACTTGCAGCACTCATCGGCCATACCCTTTTCCAGTGTACCCTGCCTGTCCTTGCCGTTTCCATTGTCTGCCCTGTTCCTGTTCCATTTCTGTCTGTCTGTCTCCTCCCCGTGGTCTCCGCTGAGCCTTTCCTGTGGTCTCCTGGCCATTGCCTTCCGCCTTTCCTCCCCGCTACTCCTGCTCTGTCTGCCTGTCCTCCGAGTCGTCCCTGCTGGCTCCGGCTGTCGCGGTTCCGCCCCCTGCGGTCCTGCCCCTAACGATCCCTGTACAGGGGTCGGTCTTCACCAGGTGCGCTCGGCCCAGGGGCTCCGGATCCGCGATCCAGAGGGTCCACTCTTGGACGTATTAGCCAGAGGCGTCACAACGAATGACCGCGAGACGTCGCGCTGCCGCGAGACCGTGACATTCTCGCAGTCATTCTCGCAAAGGATTACTGGGACCAGAGCGTGGAGAGAGGCAGGATAGCTGCGCGGGACGTCGGAAGGTGAGAATAACAATATTTTTTATTTTAATTCTATTTTTTTTTACAGGGATATGGCATCAGCGCTAATGAGCACAGCGATGCCGGATGCTGATCACATAGCGACTTACCAGCGATCCTGACACGTTGATATCATTGTCGGGATCGCTGGTTAGTCGCTATGTGTGACTCCAGCTTTAGATTAGAGAAATGTCTCCTATTGTACCCAGGAGCAAGTTTTTTTTAACCCTTGAAGATCTGAAAATTGTTTATCTTACTCTTTAAGATAAGAGGGAAGGTAGGGAAGCATTTCACCTCAACTAAGCTCGAGAAACCTTACAATGTCCAACTGGCATTTCATCCTCTGGATTTGCTTGAGTTCTTCCCCATTTTCCACACATTCTACTGATGGGCAACACTTGGTTTATATTAACTGTCCCTAGTGGATGTGGAGAGATCGTCTGAGCCTTTAATACAGAAGCAATTGACCTCAATGTGTGCACCCTATGTAGTTTTTGGACCCCAACTAAAGCCTGAAAAACTAAATATATCTAGCTCACCTTTCTTTTTTTTTTTGTTCTTTTTGTTTTTAAGAGCAAGCTTTTTCTGTACCTGCCCATGCGGAACTCCCTTCCCTTTGGCTGCATAGAATCGAGGCTACTGAGCCCTTTTTTTTTTTTTTTTTTTTGCAAGCTGACACTTAGGGAAGCGAGGTGTACAAAAACCTGGAGTTTTTGTGGCTGTTCCTCAACAGTTACTGAGATCTGTTTGCTACAAAATATTTCCTTTACCCCTCCCCCAAAGCCGAACTCCAAGTGTGTATATGTATGTATATATATATATATATATATATATATATATATATATATCTATATCTACAGAATGTGGCTCTGTAGGCTCCATACATGGCTACATGGCTAGTGTGCTGTGAATTAGGTTTATTTGACCAGAAAGAACGTCACTTGGCAAATAGCAAACAAAAGCCAATCAGGTAAATCCCAGTCACTCTGGTAGGGCCAGAGCCGTATCTAGGCTCTCTGGCACCCGGGGCAAGAATTCTGTTTGGCGCCCCCCCCCCACGTTAACCCAATCCCCACTCATTAACCCCCATCACCACTCCAAATCCCCCCACACATTAAATAACCCCCATCTCCACTCCAAATACCCCCACACATTAACCCCATCCCCACTCATTAGCCCCCACACACATTAACCCCATCCCCACTCATTAACCACCACACACATTAACCCCATCCCCACTCATTAACACCCCCACACATTAACCCCCATCCCCATTCATTAACCCCCACACATATTAACCCCCATCCCCACTCATTAACGCCCCCACACATTAACCCCCATCCCCATTCATTAACCCCCGCACACATTAACCCAATCCCCACTCATTAACCCCATCACCACTCCAAATCCCCCCACACATTAACCCAATCCCCACTCATTAACCCCCATCCCCTCTACAAATCCCCCCCCATCTCCACTCATTAACTCCCCCTCATCTCCCATCTTCGGTGGTTTCTTCAGCTCCACAGAGGAGCACCACCAGCGTTTGCTTTGGGCGCCGGGGAGTGACGTCAGCAGCGTGATCACATGACCTGATCACGCTGCTGACGTCGCTCTGGCCCGGCGGTCAGAGCTGGAATTTCACTGGCGTCTGTATAGACGCCAGTACAATTGTTCCCTGGGAGCCGGCGCGGCCTCCTTCTCTGTGCCGGCTGTCGGCTTGACAGCTGACACAGAGAACCGCTGACTCTCAGGCGGGGGGGCGGCAGAACGCAGCCGCCAGGGAGGACACTGCGGACCGCTGCATTAGGCGGCCCGACTGCGCCCCCCCTGCTGGCTGCGCCCGGGGCAACTGCCCCGGCTGCCCCCCCCTAGATACGCCCCTGGGTAGGGCACAAGGTGCCCCCCCCCCCAAATAAAAAGCGCATCGAGATAATAATGTGTGGCGGTCTGGGTTATATCAGAGTAACTAACCTGATATTCTTACTAGGATGGGTAGACCCCCACCCAGTGAAATCCCTGATGCTGCTAATATAAAAATGCTCAGTCACAGGACATGAGTGACCACTGGGACCTCCTCTAGCGATGCCACGTGATATGGGACGATCGGCGTAAACCCAACTTTTATTTATAATTTATGATTTTTAAGGGCTAATATGAAAATAATGGGTGAAGACGATGGTGAGATGGTCCGATCGGAGAACCAGATTAGAAGAGAGACAAAAACAATTATTATTATTACTTAAATCAGTGGAACGGGGGAAAAATGTATAGAAATGAATACAATTATAAAGATTAAAATAAATTCCTGGAGCTTTCATCATGGACAACAGCCACCATCCGGCCATTATCATCTTTCATCTAGATAAAGTACCTGCGTGGTTCTCATAAAAATAAAAAAAGAACAGGGAACCTGATTGGCTGTAGTCTGACTTGCTCAGTAGTGAGCCTGCTTAACATTGTCCTAAATAAGGCTAACATTAGTGAACTAATAGAAACAGCATTTGGATGTAGGAGGTTGGTGGCACGCAGGAGCAGGCGTCGCCGATACGCTTTGCAGGATCTGCCCACTTTGCGGTCAAGCTTCACCATCTTCAGAATGGCCTCTTCGCCCATGTGGTCAAACGTGCTGCCCTGGGAGACGATGTAACATACAAAACACGTAACCGCAGTGACAAGACATCAACCACTGTTGTACCAACTGTAGTTTTATTTGGCAGCGGAAGCAGCGGCGTCGGCTCTTCTGTTTGGGGCGGTTACTGTGGGGTCCTTCTCCGCTGTCTAGTAATCAAGGCCATTTCATGGGGGAAGTTTCATCCTCTGATTGGGAATCTGTGTCACAGGATCTTTTGGTTAGTGTGGTTAGAGAGAAGTGAGCTGTATCTGTGCAGGGCCCACATTCCTTATCGCTGGGAGAAGCTACATTCAGGTCTGTGGCGCGCGGTGCGCTGGGGCTGCCGCTCTGCGGGGTAGAGACGTATTTCCGTTGTTGCTGTTTATCTCGCTGGGTAATAGATCTGATTGGCTGCTGCTTGTGCTGGGGGCTGAGTCCTCGTCCGGCTGCTTCTTCTGGAAATCTGTAAAACATTTTGAACACAGATTCATCTTCTTACTGGACCCCCAGAATCCGCAGGGGCAGCGCGGGGGGGAGGCTGGGCGGTTTGCTCTGCTCGCTGCCGGTGTCTCCCATGTCTCACAGGCCTGGGCCGCTCTCTCTACACCAAGGCCAGGGCCTCCGCGCCGCTCGCACTCCCTGCCACCCCTTTTTTGTTTGTTTTTTTTTTTTCAAAAATATTTTTGTTTCGATTAAAGCTGCATTTATCCAACATCGAGTTCTCCTAAGTCCGTTCTCATGGTCGGAGTTTTCCCTGCTGCTTGCAGTCGTGACTGCTGTGTGTTCTCTCTGCATACTCCTGTGTCCCCGCTATAGTCATGTAAAATGAAGGGAGATTTGGAGGTCTCGTACAGGAAAATAGAGCTCCGAAATATATGGAGACCGTGAAATAGGATAAATCTCTATCATTACATTTGTCATCCTTAAAATACACGATCATTAATGGTAAAAGTTTCAGATGTTTAGTGTCTTGCATACTGTCATGCAGAAAGTACTCAGTCTACATAACCCATACTGAACGAACATGATACACACACATTATCATACAGTCGTATGTTCAGCTATCCAATGCTGACCCCTTATGTCTTCTGCCGACTTGTAGTGTGAGCTGCCGCGGATCTTCGCGAGAACTAACCTCGTCAAGAATACTTGGCTTTTCTCTGTGAAATCTGCAGTTTTCGGTCACATAAATGAGATTTGCACAGTGGTCGTATTTGTCACTGATTTTGGTACTAATCCATGTGAACATAGCCAAAGAATATTAAGAATCCTAGTTTCTAATTTTACTAATTTTACTGTTGTGTGACAAAGCCTCTGCTGTGTGAATGAGACAGCTCTGTGTCACTGATATCTTCACACAGCAGCAGATTTGGTGCTGGGGTGGCCCAGAATACAGGACGATTTTCCCTCCTCACTAGTTTCACTTTCCATAGATAACTGTTCAGTGTGTGTCTGGGGGAGGAGCAGCTCTCTGCTCTCTGCACTGAGGCTGCTGGAGGGGAAGAATTTGTTACTGTGTGATGAGGGCTTCTTCATGTGGACGGGGAGAGCCTGTAGCTATGGAGGGTGGGGTTGTTGCTATAGAGGGCATGTTTGGAGTAGAGTAGGAGGTTACAATTAGTTCTCATTTCAATGCCATAACACCCCCCCTTGGACATTCTGTTCAGAATATCTAGAAAACCGTGCAAACTAGTGACAGAAAGTAAATTACTTATTGTCATAATTCTGCAGCCTAGATATGTACTGAGATTATGTGAAAAGCCCGGACAACCCCTTTAATGACACTGCTCTCCTGGTTCTCTTCCTATCTTTCTGACCGCTCCTTCAGTGTTTTGTTCTCTGGCTCCACGTCATCTCCTCTTCCTCTCGCTGTCGGGGTACCTCAGGGCTCAGTCCTTGGCCCTCTTCTCTTCTCTCTCTACACAGCCCCAATTGGACAGACCATCAGCAGATTTGGCTTTCAGTATCATCTTTATGCTGATGACACACTATATACGTCATTCCCCGACCTTACCCCCGCTGTACTACAGAACGCCAGTGACTGTCTGTCCGCAGTCTCCAACATCATGTCCGCTCTCTATCTGAAACTCAACCTCTCCAAAACTGAACTTCTGCTCCCGCCGTCTACTAACCTCCCTAAATCTGACATTTCCCTCTCCATGGGTGGCACCTCAATAACACCCCGGCAGCAGGCACACTGTCTGGGTGTTATGTTTGACACCAATCTCTCCTTCACGTCCCATATACAATCTCTTGCCCGCTCTTGCCACTTACACCTAAAGAACATCTCTAAAATCCGCCCTTTTCTCACCATGGAAAGAACAAAAACCCTCACTGTAGCATTGATCCACTCCCGCCTAGATTACTGCAACGCTCTATTAATTGGCCTCCCCATTACTCGACTATCCCCTCTCCAGTCCATACTTAATGCAGTAGCCAGGGTCATCTATCTGGCTAATCAGTACTCGGACACGTCCGCTCTTCGCCAGTCCTTACATTGGCTGCCCATTCATTATAGGATCCAATTCAAAGTACTTGTTCTCACCCACAAAGCTCTCCACAGTGCAGCACCCCCCCTACATCTCCTTCCCTCATTTTCTGTCTATCGGCCTAACCGACCGCTGCGCTCTGCAATCGACTTTCGACTAACCTCTGCACTAATCCGTACCTCCCACTCCCGACTCCAAGACTTCTCCTGCACTGCACCAACCCTCTGGAATGCTCTACCCCAAGAAATTAGGACTATCCACAATTTGCATAGTTTCAGGCGCTCCCTCGAAACACATTTGTTCAGAGCGGCCTATCACGTTCACTAATCAAAGTCATTCTATGTGTAAGTGTGCATGTGTAGCCCATTCACTATCTCCATCCATCCCTCAAGATGGCCGGACCATCATTGTAAATACACACCTGTACTTTATATCTCCCCCACCTCATTGTAGATTGTAAGCTCTCACGACGAGCAGGGTCGTCTTATTTTGCTTTAATTGTCGTATTGTTAACGTTGTTACTTATGACTTGTGTTTTGAAACTGTTAAACTGTAAAGCGCTGAGGAATATGTTGGCACTATATAAATAAAGATTATTATAATTATTATTACTGTTTTTGTTAAGTCATTATAACATTTAAAGTTGAACTACTGGCAAAACTTAAGTGGAGATGCAGCTTAACAGTCTGGCTAGAACCTTTTTCTGTTCCTGAGATTCATGTACCTTCCTGTTAAATCATCTATGAAGCATTATAATATTATGTCACTTTTTGTCCTGCAGAACATTCGGCAGACAAACACATGACTGTAAAATTTGTGCAGGACACATCCAAGTTCTGGTACAAACCTGATATTTCAAGAGAACAAGGTATGTCTATTTCTGTCTAGGTTTGAATCGCCTATGGTTGTCGCCAGGAGTTTCCGAATATTTAGGAATTGCATATAGAATATAGAAACACTGTTCAACTACGATCTAATTGTATGTCGAGGGCCCTACATAAATAATAAAGCTGGTGAAGATAAGTCAGACATTGTATCCTTTGTGGGTACTAACAATTCAACATGTTAGACTTGAAGGAATCATCAGGGACATGGGCAAAGGCTTTAGACCCCTCTAAAATGGGAAAAAAATATTTTTACATGTCAATAATTAACTTTGGATACAAAATCAATGTTGGGCTATGTTCACATAACGCCTTTCCGACACTGGCTCAGCAGCTAAGTTTTCCAAGGCAAAACTGCTTCAGGAAAAATGTCGGCAGCTTTCCTGAAGTGTCTTTACCACTGGTTTTTCTTCCATTCTTGCTGCACCGGTGTCTTTTCCTGTATGTTGTGATTTATAGAGAGCACATGGCTTGCAAGTGCATCTGTCAGCAAGATCAACCCCTCCAAATATTTGCAAATAATGGAAATGTAAATCCATTGATACTTTTATATTTTCTACGTGTGGCTTCATTCCCAGGAAATTAACACCTTGTTTGCATATGAATTAAATCGCCAAGTGCTTCTGGCTTGACGAGCCACTTAATGAGTCTCTGCCACAGCCTCTTTAGTTGGATTGATAACTCACTGCCTGATTTCCTTGCCGAGGTCACGCATCTTGCACTCAAACTAAAAAGGTTGGTGATGTAGTAACAGAAGGTATAAAGGTGTCGATGGATTTGCATTTTAGACCTCCATACGGTTGGAAGGGGGAATTTGATATTAACAGATTTATATGACTGTCTGCAATCATTAATTTGCACATCTACTGCTATGCAGTTTCCCCTCTGAGTTTTATATGCTAGATGTGAGGTCTGTGTGTACCCGGGATACTGTTGTCTTCATTACCCCTAAATTGGCTTAATGTGCTTTTTGGTTTGTAGTTTTCTCTGATCTCCCTAACAGTGTATATGCTCTGCCCCATTTGATATTTGTAAAACTCCCTCCCTGCTGTTATCGCTAAGGCCACGTTCACACTCTCAGTATTTGGTCAGTATTTTACCTCAGTATTTGTAAGCCAAAACCAGGAGTGGGTGATAAATACAGAAGTGGTGACGTGTTTCTATTATACTTTCCTCTCACCGTTCTACTCCAGGGTTTGGCTTACAAATACTGAGGTAAAATACTGATCAAATACTCAGTGTGTGAACGTGACCTAAAACTGAGAGAAGGGAGGAGAGCAAAACTGAGCAAAGGCTCTGACCAACTTGTCACATTTTTGCAAAGGACTTCCAAATGCAAACGCAATTCATCAGCAGTTCGGACTATTAATAAAATTGCTTTACTTTGCATCTAGGAAGCAAAAATGAACAGTAATATGGCTGGTACAGTATTTTTTCTACATTAGTCTGATAGGTAACATAACAGTGCATATGTGGAGCCATGTCTGGAAGCATGGACACGTGAGATGAATGTGTGCTGAATCTGCTAGATTTTCTGGGACTCCGGAGCTTACTGTTTTGCTTGGCTCTGCTACAATCCATCAGAAACGTCATTGGAGCTGCTTACTTTGCTTGCGAATATGTGTTATTTTTCCTCCTTTCCATTGTTGCTTGGCCACATAGAGAGCTGCTGCACATTGAGCTATGGCGCACGTTCTAGTGTGCAGCGATGGCCATGGAAGCATTACCACACTTGTCCATACTGGCACGGCATGTTTGTAGAGCATACCATTCTCTCTTCAATGAGTTTGTTTGTAGTAATTTCAGCATGTTTGCACATGTCTAGTCAGGTACACGCAATCTTTATGCCAGGAACATCTCAAAGCAGACATTGGTGTTTTCCTTTCTGTGTTTTTCCCTCTTATATCATCACTGACTTGTTGTAGAAGGAATATTTTAGATTTTGAGTTGCTTTCCTAATTCCATTTTGAATCCATAGTATACTCTAAATTCGCCACTTGATAGAAGTCAATGTATTATTTAATGACGTGTGTATGTCATACCTGATGCTTACTATGTAGAATTTTGTCGATAAAAAGTTACATCAATATTACTTCGAGCTCTATGCATTTAGCTTCTCTTTTTAATCCTCTCCATTTAATGCAGCGATTGCTGTTCTGAAGGACAAGGAGCCTGGTTCATTTATTGTTAGGGATAGTCATTCCTTCAGAGGAGCGTATGGCTTGGCGATGAAAGTTGCTACACCACCTCCATCAGTTATGCAGCTGAACAAGAAAGGTATGGGAACGTCTTGTCAATGTTGTTTCTTCTGAACATGCTTATCTTTGAATATGATAACACTTCTTACAAGAGCTAGATCTGCAGTAAAAAGAAAATAGGCCTGATGTATAGTTCATCTTGGTTGATACTCACAGACGTTTTGCACATTATGTTCCCCTTGAACAAGAAATACTAATGGACTACATCTTCTTAATCACTTAAAGGGAACCTGCCACATAAAAAATGGAGTTAACCTGCAGATATAGGCTTCATATTCAGTTAAATATCATTCTGAATGTGCCCGGCGCCTGCACTTATAGCTCCGCTGACAGGAGGAAATTATATCTTTATTCCTTCCCGCAGCATTTGGGTTTCAGCAACGGGGCGGCCCTTGTGCGGTTTTAGTCACCACTCTGTGTATAGACAGTGGCAACAGTAACCTCAATCTCGGCACTGACTGACAGCCGGCACTAAAGCTGAGTGAGCCGTCAGTCAGGGCCAGGGGTTGCAGTTACACAGCAGCCACTTTCTATACACAGAGCCATGACTGAAACCCGAATGCTGCCAAAAACAGTAAAGTTAATTTCTTCTGACAGTGGGGGCTCTAAGTATATTTCCTGAGGTTCCTGAGAAATTCAGAGAAGTTTTTGTGTCCCTGAGACCAATTATTGGCTGTATAAGTCACATGGATAGATGGACACGTAATTGCAGCAGTGGATAAAGCAGCAATACTAAAGTGGCAGGAAATTTATGACATGAGTTACTTTTTTTGTCTGTGTTTTTATTTCATGCCACTTCCTCTCTTTAGCAGATTTTTCCTCTGAGCGCAGAATTTTTCTGTTAAGGGGTCTCTTGAAGATCACTCCTATTCATATGCCCTGTTAGGTTACAGTTGTGGCCAAAAGTATTGACACCCCTGCAATTCTGTCAGATAATACTCAGTTTCTTCCTGAAAATGATGGCAAACACAAATTCTTTGGTATTATTATCTTCATTTAATTTGTCTTAAATGAAAAAACACAAAATAGAATGAAGCAAAAAGCAAAACATTGATCATTTCACACAAAACTCCAAAAATGGGCCAGACAAAAGTATTGGCACCCTCAGCCTAATACTTGGTTGCACAACCTTTAGCCAAAATAACTGTGACTAACCGCTTCCGGTAACCATCAATGAGTTTCTTACAATGCTCTGCTGGAATTTTAGACTATTCTTCTTTGGCAAACTGCTCCAGGTCCCAGATATTTGAAGGGTGCCTTCTCCAAACTGCCATTTTTAGATCTCTCCACAGGTGTTCTATGGGATTCAGGTCTGGACTCATTGCTGACCACCTTAAAAGTCTCCAGTGCTTTCTCTCAAACCATTTTCTAGTGCTTTTTGAAGTGTGTTTTGAGTCATTGTCCTGCTGGAAGACCCATGACCTCTGAGGGAGACCCAGTTTTCTCACACTGGGCCCTACATTATGCTGCAAAATTTGTTGGTAGTCATCAGACTTCATAATGCCATGCACACTGTCAAGCAGTCCAGTGACAGAGGCAGCAAAGCAACCCCAAAACATCAGGGAACCTCCGCCATGTTTGACTGTAGGGACCGTGTTCTTTTCTTTGAATGCCTCTTTTTTTCTCCTGTAAACTCCATGTTGATGCCTTTGCCCAAAAAGCTCTACTTTTGTCTCATCTGACCAGAGGACATTCTTCCAAAACGTTTTAGGCTTTTTCAGGTAAGTTTTGGCAAACTCCAGCCTGGCTTTTTTATGTCTCAGGGTAAGATGTGGGGTCTTCCTGGGTCTCCTACCATACAGTCCCTTTTCATTCAGACGCCGACGGATAGTACGGGTTGACACTGTTGTACCCTCGGACTGCGGGGCAGCTTGAACTTGTTTGGATGTTAGTCGAGGTTCTTTATCCAACATCCGCACAATCTTGTGTTGAAATCTCTTGTCAATTTTTCTTTTCCGGCCACATCTAGGGAGGTTAGCCACAGTGCCATGGGCTTTAAACTTGATGACACTGCGCACGGTAGACACAGGAACATTCTGGTCTTTGGAGATGGACTTGTAGCCTTGAGATTGCTCATGCTTCCTCACAATTTGGTTTCTCAAGTCCTCAGACAGTTCTTTGGTCTTCTTTCTTTTCTCCATGCTCAATGTGGTACACACAAGGACACAGGACAGAGGTTGAGTCAACTTTAATCCATGTCAACTGGCTGCAAGTGTGATTTAGTTATTGCCAACACCTGTTAGGTGCCACAGGTAAGTTACAGGTGCTGTTAATTACACAAATTAGAGAAGCATCACATGATTTTTCGAACAGTGCCAATACTTTTGTCCACCCTCTTTTTTATGTTTGGTGTGGAATTATATCCAATTTGGCTTTAGGACAATTCTTTTTGTGTTTTTTCATTTAAGACAAATTAAATGAAGATAATAATACCAAAGAATTTGTGTTTGCAATCATTTTCAGGAAGAAACTGAGTATTATCTGACAGAATTGCAGGGGTGTCAATACTTTTGGCCACAACTGTATATGGACATCATGGATGATGTCTTCCTGCACAGGACTCTGAGAGTCGCTCATATTATAGCTTATATTAACCCTCTTTTTATTACATGGATGGCTATTCATTTTTTCTGGTTGCGGTTTGAAGTGGGTTGTCCAGCACCAGAAAACATCACTGCTTTCTCCCAAATTCATCTTGTGGCCCAGCCCCATTGACTTCAATGAAACTGAACTGCAATAGGGGATTCCACCTATCCTATGTGTGCTATTAAGGGCATGTCACACTAAGAGATATCGCTAGCAATATCGCTATAACTTGTGACGTTATAGCGATATTGCTAGCGATATCGCTATGTGTGATACTTACCTACGACCGGCTCCCCCGCTGGTTATCGCTGATCGCGCGAGAACGTTCAGGACTGTTTCTCGTCGTCTGCTTCCTGCGGCGCTTCCTGCTGTGAGGACGAGCGATGCGTGGAGCCGGGCGGGAGGACGCAGGATCGCCTGGTGTGACAGGTAAGTAGCGACCCCCGTCCCCAGCGATGTCGCTGGTGAGATCTGCCTGTGTGGCAGCTCACTAGCGACCACTTAGCGATGTACCAGCGATCCTGACCGCGTCATATCGCTGGTCGGGATCGCTGGTACATCGCTAAGTGTGACAGTACCTTAACTGTAAGAAATCAGTCATGTTTTTAAATCAAAGATAGACTTCTGTAAGGGATTTGCTTACAGTGGTCTCGTGAAGACAATCCCTTCTCTATTCCCCAGCAATAAGCCATTACTACAACATCCAGAAAATGTGGCATTAGAAGCCGACTAGTCAGATGAATGGCTGTTTATGTAATGGTGGTGAATGAATGGCTTTTCTAGAATATGAGCTGCTCTTACAGACACAGAAAAGTTTGTCCTGAGCATAGAACTCAGGAAAGAGGCTTTCATAGCAAGACAACCCTTTCTACCCAACGTAACACATATGACAACGATGAGAATACTGGCATCCTCACACTTACATTAGTTTCCTGTAGCAGTGACTTTTTGTCCCAGTCACATGAACAATAATTATAAACAGGAAATATAATCTATAGGATGGGGAAAGAAGACCTAATGCACCTATATGTCAGGTTACTTGTAAGCAGCAGACCCAGTAGGTAGTAGATAAGGTTGCATGATTTACACCCACAGCTAACCACATCCATTTACTGTAGTGGGATCCATTGGTTTCCATCAAGATCTAAGAAATTTTACCACAACATAGCTCCACGTTTTTTTCTTGCATTAATGATGGAATCTACATTAGAGCTGCAGACGCATATGTACGTTTAGCCTGACACGTATTGCACCTTACCATTTTGCTGATAGACAGAATAGCCATTTAATTTTCTGCTCTGCTAATTCAGCTGTAATGTACAGTATATTCTGCACACTAGTAATTTAAAACAAATTGAAAGTTTATTATTCAGAAAAAAAAGAAAAGAATCACACCATTTACTTAATCTTTTGGACTTAGTGGTCCTCCGCAGCCACCCACACAAACGGACGTACATTAGACCTAGCCTTCACCCGTCTCTGCTCTCTATCTAACTTCACCACCTCCCCTCTCCCTCTATCCGACCACCATCTTCTCAGTTTCTCATCCCTGTCCCCCTCACCTGTCACCCATGTCCATCAACATGCGTACAACCGCAGAAACCTCGCACATCTAGACACCCACACTCTCTCTGACTCTATTCTACGACTGGCATCCATATCCTCACTCCACGATACACACAGTGCCACTGCTTTCTACAATGCCACTCTCACATTAGCTATTGACACGGTCACCCCTCTCGTTCATGGCAGAGTGTGACGTATCAGTAGACAACCCTGGCACAATAACATCACTAAAAAGCTCCGTCAAGTGTCCAGGGTTGCAGAGCGACATTGGAAGAAAACAAATTCACTAGATGATTTCACTGAATTCAAAGAGGCAGCACTCGCTTTCAAATCTGCCCTCACCTCTGCTAAACAGGCCTACTTCACAACCCTCGTATCTTCCGTATCCTACAACCCCAAACAATTATTCAAAACTTTTAACTTCCTCCTCCGCCCACCATTGTCCCCTCCAACCTACACACTGCACAATAAGATCGAATAAAGGCAAGTCTTTATTGTTCAACCACCACATCCCCTTTGTATACCAGACTAATGCTCAAACCCCATAACCTCACTCTCCAACATCACTGAAGGGGAGCTTAAAGGGAATCTGTCACCTCATTTTTGCCCTTTAAGATGCGGCCACCACCATCAGGGGCTTATCTACAGCATTCTGTAATGCTGTAGATAGGCCCCCGATGTAACCTGAAAGATAAGAAAAACGAGTTAGATGTTAGATTATACTCACTCTGGGGCTCCGGTCCGGTCCGATGGGTGTCGCGGTCCGGTGCCTCCCATCTTCTAGTGATGACCTCCTCCTCCTTAATTCTGCCGCGGCTCCTGCGCAGGCACACTTACTCTGCCCTGTTGGTGGCCACATCTCATATCGGAAAAATGAGGTGACAGATTCCCTTTAATTGTCTGCTCTCCAAATCACACCTCACCACTTGGCACTAGACTCCATCCCATCCCACCTGCTCCCCAACCTCACCACCACACTTATCCCATCCCTTATTCTGGTACCTTCACTTCTGCTTTCAAACATGCCACAATCACACCTATCCATAAAAAGCCAACCCTCGACCCAACCACTATGTCCAGCTCTTGTCCAATATCGCTGCTGCCTTTCGCTTCCAAACTCCTGGAGCAGCATGTCCACGCTGAATTTTCCTCCCACCTCTCATCTAACTTGCTCTTTGACAATCTACAATCTGATTTCCGTGCCCATCATTCCACTGAGACTTCCCTGACTAAAATTACTAACTTACAGCCAAAGCTAACGGACAATGCTCTATACTCCTCCTTTTAGACCTGTCCTCTGCTTTCGACACAGTTGACCACTGCCTCCTACTACAGATCCTCTCCTCCTTTGGCATCAAAGTCCTCGCCCTATCCTGGATCTCCTAATACCTTTCTAACCGCACATTCAGCTCTCCCACTCCCACACTACCTCCTAATCCTACCCTCTCTCTGTTGGAGTCCCCCAAGGCTCTGTTCTAGGATCCCTACTCTTCTCAATCTATACACTTGGCCTGGGACGACTCTTAAAGTCCCCTGGATTCCAGTACCACCTGTATGCTGATGACACTCAGATCTACCTCTCTGTCCCAGACGTCACCTCTCTGCTGTCGAGAATCCCAGAGTGTCTGTCAGCCAAATCCTCCTTCTCTAGCTTCCTCAAACTCAATGTGGACAAATCTGAACTCAATTAATGACATCACGCTTTCCCCCATACCGGAAGTCTGCTGCATTGGAGTAACCCTTGGCTCTGCCTGTCCTGCAAACCGCACATCCAAGCTCTTTCCAACTCGTGTCGCCACCAGCTAAAAAATAGCTCCAGAATCCGTCCTTTCCTCAACCCTCAATCTACTAAAATGCTTGTGCATGCCCTCTTTATCTCCCGCCTTGACTACTGCAAGCATCCTTTTCTGTGGCCTTCCTGCTAACACTCTCACACCTCTCCAGTCCATCCTTAACTCTGCTGCCCGACTAATTCATCACTGCGTCTCCCCTCTGCAAATCTCTTCACTGGCTCCCATTCCCTCAGTGTATCCAATTCAGATTACTAATACTGACCTACAAAGCCATCCATAACCTGTCTCCTCCATATATCTCTGAACTAATCTCCCAATATCTTCCCTCACGTAATCCCCAGTCCTCCCAAGACCTCCTTCTCTCCTCACCTAATCTCCTCCAAGGCTACTTCTGAATATCCCCCATTCTCTGGAGATGCTCCAACACGTCCGACTATCAACCACATTCGGATCCTTCAGATGGAACCTGAAACCCACCTCTTCAAGAAAGCTTGCAACCTGCACTGACCCCGCTGCCTCCTCACCACTACCGGAGCTGCCGCAACCCCCAACCTACTATCTCCTTCCCCACCATCCTGTAGAATGTAAACCTGCAAGGGCAGTGTCCTTGCACCTCTCTATCAGTCTATTATTGTTAGTTTGTTTACTGTAAGTGATATATGTAATTTGTATGAAAGACGTTTTAAGGGCCTTTCTCACATAGCGAGATCGCTAGCGATGTCGAAGTGTCACCGATTTTGTGACACAACAGCGATTTCGCTTTGTGTGCCACGTATCTGCGACCGGCCACCGCGCGATATCGCTGCTCGTGCTCAAATGTCCCAGGCCATTTTCTGATCGTTGGCGCCCCGCTGGTCGGCATGCATCGCTGTGTTAGGCGCTGACTAGCGAGGTCGCAGAACTCATGGACGCAGGCGAAAGTCATCAGAATCGCTGCAGTGTGACAGGTAACAGCGACCCCTGACAGATCCCTGTATTGCTGCTGCGCCGCTGGAGAGATCTGCCTGTTTGGCAGCTCACTAGCGACCATTTAGCGATGCACCAGCAATCCTGACCGGGTTGTATCGTTGTCGGGATCGCTGGTGCATCGCTAAGTGTAACAGGACCCTTACTGGCTGTAGTTGTTGGCAAATATTAGGAGTAAAATAATGAATAATTTTCCAGTTTAAGAACATAATACAACAATGAAGCTTTATTTCCATTTTTATTTAATAGGTGGAGATTTGACCAATGAACTTGTCCGGCACTTCCTAATTGAATGTGTTCAAAAAGGTGTGCGCTTGAAGGGATGCCCCAATGAACCATACTTTGGTAAATCTTCTGACTATATCTTTAATTTTGCTACAATTGCAAGCATCTTATTCATTCAACATAAAGCAATACTTATACTTTAGTATAATATTTTAAAAAACGCATCTAGAGTTTCCCTTTGTATTACTGGCATTGTCTTTTACTTATTGGGGTTAGGAAATGTGTACAGGGTAATTTATTTTGTATATTGAATCAATTTATAGGCATTCTAAAGAATACCTATTTTATAGTCTGTTATCGAAAATGTCAAGGTAAGGGTTTGTATATAGCGTTTTTGATGTATTTTTTGTGCATTTTTTCATGTAAAAAAATGCAGCATTTTTTCATGTAAAAAAATGCAGCATTTTACAGTAAAAGAAAAATAATTTCTAAAATCTCATTTACATTGTGTGTGGGTTTTTTTTATCTGTTGTGTGCTTTTCGTTTTTTCAATTTTTTTAGCTTTTTTTTTTTACTGTTTTTTTCCTGTTGAGATCAAAATTGCTTAGCACCAAAAGAATACATTGAAACCACATGAAAAATGCATAAAAACTGTATAATTTTGGCTGCAGTTTTCTAGCCATTGCCATTATCCTAAGCATATATTAGGTCTGTAGAGAAGATGTGGCCTATACTGGTGCTGAAGAACCTTGTGACTTGTCTCTCTTTATGTAGTACTTGAAGATTTCTATTTAACCTGTTATTTGTTTTTAACTCTAGGGAGTCTAACAGCTTTGGTTTATCAACATTCCATTACGCCACTGGCACTGCCATGTAAATTACTTATCCCTGACAAAGGTATGCATTACTTCAGGACCCCTTTTTCTTTTTTTATTAAAAGTGAAAAATATCTTTGAATGAAGTTGATTATATGTTAACGTATATAGCAAACACCACAGTAAAAACAGCATTAAAATATTGCAAAAGGTTAAACTATGAAATACAGTGGATGAGACAATGAGTTGGTATCCCAGGTAGTTCTGGGCAAACGTGAGCGTAGTAAGACATTTCAGATAGATATATTGTATAATGGGCTGGGTCCATCAGATTGGGAGATGTTATTGCGGAGACAGAGAGGAGTCTGAGGGGCCAGAAGAAGTGGGTCCCTGAGTAGGTAGTTCTATGTGCT
Organism: Dendrobates tinctorius; assembly: GCF_039654945.1. Taxonomy (NCBI): domain Eukaryota; kingdom Metazoa; phylum Chordata; class Amphibia; order Anura; family Dendrobatidae; genus Dendrobates; species Dendrobates tinctorius. Next base: position 14,192,036 of record NW_027361829.1, on the reverse strand, counting down.
CTGTCTTTTATCAACGAGGGTACGAAATAACTGTAAATTGTTGGACGGATTGTTTATAAAGAGGTTCTGCTGTGAATTCCTTCATGCAGGGGAGGTACTTAGTGAGTTATGTGAGTGGATTCACAGTAAACACAGTGGTGTGGCACAGTATATGGGCAGCTGTGGCATAGATGCACTTCAACAGGTGGTTGCTTAGTTATTGAGGGTGTTACATTAAAAACATGGGAGTGAGCACATTCCTCTGAGAACAGGAGGAAAACCATGAGCAATAAATATTACTCATATCTCAAGTTTTGAAAATTTCCTTTCAAGCTGTTCTTTCTGCTCCTGATGGCCTATGAGGGCTTAGGAGATCTGATCATCTGTAGTGATGGGTGGTCCATCGAGTAGCGAGTATCGCATGGCGCTTTGGTTCTTTCTCTCTCTGCTTCTCTTTCTCTCTTTTGTTTTCTCTGCGATGGCTTCATCTCTCTCTAGCAGAGAAAGAAAGACATAAGAATCAATTTGTAGATTTTGTAGATGTCAAAAGTGATAGCTGATGGTTAAATGAAGTAGCAGAACTCCATTCTGAGAGTGGAGTCCCCTGCAGCTTGGTAGTCCGTTTACACACATACATTGCTCTAATGGTTTGACAACACCTAGCTTTTCATATCAGATTGGAATCGAACAGAAAAATCCTTTGTTTAAAAAATTAGAGCCAAACAGAGTGACATTAAAATCACAGAAATATTATAATTGTGTGCTTGAGGTTTTAGTATTAATACATGATGAAAAACATTTTATTCTGTAGTTTTTGGCCAATATGCACATCTCTAGAGTGACAATAGTGTTCACAGACAAGCTTGATGCTGGTTGTTCTGGGCATTGTGTGTGGCACATTAAAACAGCCTTCCACTACGTGTACACTTATATAATAGCTTATCGCCATTTCCTTCAGAATCCCTAAAAACCTGTATTCTGACTGTGCCTCCGACAGAGCCCCGACTGAGCTATTCATTTGAATAAAGCCAATGGAGTAACTATAGACACTGTTTGGCTTCCATCTTGGCAGTATTCGTTTTTAGATGTGCGCAAACCATGGTGTACCATGCATGTTTGAAAAAGAGAAATACTACCAGACTGTGACCCGTTTACTTTGTCAGCTTCATTCTAGTGAATGGCTCCTCCATTGGGGCTCTGTCGGTTTTCGTTGGAGTACAGTTTTTTGAGCACTCCAATGGAGATGTAGTGCTAAACGAAGTGCACTGCATAAGTGTGCACCGAGCCTTAAGGTACTGTCACACTTAGTGATGCACCAGCGATCCCGACAACGATATGACCCGGTCTGGATCGCTGGTGCATCGCTAAGTGGTCGCTAGTGAGCTGCCAAACAGGCAGATCTCACCAGCAACATAGCAGCGGTCGGGGGTCGCTACTTACCTGTCAGACGCGGCGATGAAGACGTCCTCCCGCCCGCGCCCACTCGTCGCGACAGCTGGAAGCTGACGACGAGAAACGGCTCAGGCCGTTCTCGCGCGATCAGCGATAACCAGCGGGGGAGCTGGTCGGAGGTAAGTATCACACATAGCGATATCGCTAGCAATATCGCTGCTGCGTCACAAAACTAGTGACGTTATAGCGATATTGCTAGCGATATCGCGTAGTGTGACGGGCCCTTTAGAAAAGGTTTTTATATTTACCATGCAAGAATTGGCTGCATGAATAGATTGCACTGAGCATATGTGTATCACTCATTAGTAGGAAATGTAAAACAATACAAATTTTGAGGATTTCTAATCATTCTGATTAAATTTGATTTTAGATCCTTTGGAGGAAATTGCAGAGACTGCTCCCCAGACTGCTGCAAACTCTGCTGCAGAGCTGCTGAAACAAGGAGCAGGTAAGTCATATAAATGCTCAATGGAGAACCTTGGTTGGTTACTCCCCTATAGATATGGATATGCTCATTTACGATGCCTGTCAATGCAGAGTTTCCTGAAGCCAAGAACTATAGGGCAAAAATCATATGTGATTTTACTGCATTGAAACTATTTGTTTCACTTTTAGAAGCCGAGATTCTTGACCATGCAGCACAAAACACAACATGTACAGGCAGCTGTTTGTTGACTAGTATTCTAAATCATTTAATTGGAAAAATATACAGTGCCATGTAAAAGTTTGGACACCCCTGATCAAAATGACTGTTATTGTGAACATTTATGCAAGTTAAAGATGTAATAATGTCTAAAAGGTCTAAAGTTAAAGATAGCACATTTTCTTTGTATTTTAGGCAAAAAATATATATAAATTTCATTTTTTCCATTTTAAAAATTACAAAAAGACAAAAAGGGAAATGGACCGAAGGAAAAGGTTATGCATCCTTGGAGATTTGTGTGCTCAGATAACTTTGCAAAGGTTTCAGACCTCATTAAAGGCCCCTTTACATTTAGCGATGCACCAGCGATCCGACCCGGTCAGGATCGCTGGTGCATCGCTAAATGATCGCTAGTGAGCTGTCACACAGGCAGACCTCACAGTGATGCAGCAGCGACGCGGCGCACGATACTCACCTTTCACACACAGAGATCCTGACGTCCTCCCGCCCGCCTCCATGCGTCGCTCGTCGGCGCCAGCAGCAAGCGGACGACGAGAAATGGAGCCGGACATTCTCGAGCGATCAGCGATGGACAGCGGGGGAGCCGGTCGGAGGTAAGTATCACACATAGCGATTTCGCTATGTGTAAAACCCCCTTTAGCCTGTTGGGGTAATGACTTGTTCACTATCAACGTTAGGAAAGGCCAGGTGATGCAAATTTCCCAGTTTTATAAAAGCCCAGCCTCCTCTAACCTTGCCAAAAAACAGCAGCCATGCGTTCTTCTAAGCTGCTGCCTAGCACTCTGAAAATGAAAATGGTGAAGGCCCACAAAACAGGAGAAAGTTATAAGAAAATAGCGAAACATTTGCACTCCCTCTGGAAGAAGCAACACTACGAAACGCGTGTCAGGGGTACCAGGGCTCACTAGGTATGATGTATGTTTTGCAGCAGCTACTTTTCTTTCCCCCATTTGGCTAACCATATATATGTCTGCGGTATATTTCTTTGCACAGCATCATGCACTTAAGTAACCCATTGTGGTAAATTTATCTGCGCAGCACTATGCACTTTTGCAGTCTACGTCTAACATAGCCATTTTTAATGGGAAACTGGCTGGCATGTTATTCTATGGGCACTTTTTCCTAGAACATTTGTTAAGCAGGACTTAATTTAAGAAAGTCTTTATCAGAAGCTTTCTGCTCTATCCATGTATTTTTGAGACATTCCTGTTATACTGTACCTGCTCTATTATTGCATTAGTATAGGGATGCATTACAATAAGACTCAGATATATGCGCCTTTTTGAATAGCTTGTAGTACCTTTGTCAAAGCCTTTTTTATTTGCATTTGTTGCCCTCATTTTTTGTACTATAGCATTATAGCATTTGTGTAATGTTTTTAGCACATATTAAAATAAAAATTTGATTTATTTTAAGGCATTGAACTTCCTATTTTTGTTTGGATATTTATGTAATTGGAAGTGTCTTCGTTTAGGCGATGTATCATTTGTGCAAAATGTAATTAAGAAATGGCAGTTAACAGGAACAGTGGAGGTCAAGATGGGGTCTGGAAGACCAAGCTAAATTTTAGTGAAAGCTAATCATAGGATTGCTATAGAGGCAAATCAGAATCCCCGCTTGACGGCAAAAGACCTTCAGAAATATTTAGCAGACTCTGGAGTTGTGGCACATTGTTCTACTATTCTGAGACACCTGCACAAATATAGCCTTCATGGAACAATCATCAGAAGAAAACCTCTCCTGCCTAGTCACCATAAAATTCAGCATCAAATCGTAACGATCCTTCACTCCTGTGGGAATCGGCGAAGACGGTACTCAGAGGGAGAATTATGGCATATGTATTTTCCTTAAGAAAGCCTGCTTTGAAGCAGTATGGGAAGTTAACGGAGGAACTCAGAAAGGCCTACACAAACTTCCTCACAGATTCTTCTCCAGCTAATAAAGAGCACTGGCTACAAAAACAGGCAGAATTCAATATTCAATTGATAGGAGAGAGAAGTTGTTTTTGACACAAAGAGAGATCTATTTCTATAGGTATGGAAGCAAAGCTGGAAGAATGTTGGCTAATCTGGCCAAAGGGATTAGACCCCAACAAGGGATTTACCAGCTTAAAGATTCATCTGGACAAATTAATTCTGATCCCCTGGCGATTAATAAGATCTTAGGATCATACTACGGAGCTCTATATAGTGAATCCAACAGCCCAGAATCAACCTCTCATACCTTACTAGATGAGGTGGATATGCCAATGTTCTCGGACGAGCAAAAATCATTTCTTAATAAACCAATCTCCAAGGAGGAGATACTTTATGCCATTCCAATAAAGTTCTTTCATATACTCTTCTATAAACCATGGTGTAGTGTGCATGCTTACGGTAGTGCTTTCCTCTTTTCTCTTTCTCCCATGACAGCACCATGGAGAGAGAGGGATCTGCCCTCAGGGACAGGAACAGGAAACCTACATATGAAAAAGGCGGTACCTCTCTCCCACATCAGTTGGTTTCCTGTCCCGGACGGGGAGCCTACATCACGTACCTGCAGTCGACGCGGGACTCTGGGGACCGAACCAGTCCGGTAATAGGCAGCGGGGCTCCCTGCCTCGGCTGGGTCGAGGCCTTGGGCGGGCTTCCCCCGAAGCACCACCACCGGGGTCAGCGGGCCTTGAGGGTGAGTGAGGAGAGGCAGTGAAGATCGGAGAAGTCTGCCGATCCCAGAAAGGAAAAAAAAAAGGGGGGGCCTGCGTCCTGCAAGTATAGTGGCGGCGGTCACTACAGGAGAGCCCCATGCCGGACACGGACAGCCTGTGGAGGGTGGCAGCGGCCACCGGGAGTCGCAAGTCACTGAGCCTGCCGGACCTCGGAGCAGCCTGTGGGGGGTGACGGCGGCCACCGGGAGCCGCGAGACACGTAGGTCTCTGCAGGGCCTTGGAGCGGGAGGGTGACGGCGGTCATCGGGAGCCACGAGCGATAGGCCCCACCAAGTGCCGAGAGGAGGGCGCAGGATACCAGCACCAGGCGCACGCAGGACGCCGGCAGGGCGCGGGCGAACACAGCTACCTTGAAGAAGGGAGGCGTGGTGCAATGCTGGGTAATCCTCAGTGCGCATGCGCGGGTGGCCACTTCCGCCGGGGCGCAGGGATCGCTGGGAAGAGGGCGGCGCCAGATAAAAAAAAAAAAGTGAGATCATGTTTAAAACCCCACTAAAGGAGAAAGAAGTAGTCACCATAAGTGGGAAGCCACAGAAAGAGGAGACACGGCGGCGGTCCCGAAGCAGGGACCACGGCAAACGCAGGAACAGCGCCAGGCATTTACAGCGCCAGTGCGACTCTTCCCAGCAGCGCAGCAGCAGCGGTCATACAGGATCAGGGCGCAGCCAAAGCTCCACCATGGCGGCACAGCCAGAAGTGGATTCAGCAGTGGAGATAATCCCTACGCCCGAGACGGTATCTCTCGTTCCACAAGGAGGGTGAGTGATCTCCGTGAATGCCCGCTCGCTAATGTGCGATTATTAATTTTTTCTTTTTCAGGGGCGTAAATGCACATCCAAATCCAAACACATGGTATGTGCTATATGCACGGAGGAGTTACCCCCCTATGTAGGAAAAAAAAGCTCTGTGAGGCGTTCATAGAGCAGACAATACAGGAGTAATCCCCGAGGTTTGCTTTAGACCTCAAAACACTAATAAGGACCCAAGTCGAGGACGCCCTTAAGGGCGTTAGAACCTCAAAGAAAAAACGTAGATCCAGACATAGATCTCCAGAGTCCAGCGGTAGTCAGTCAGGAAGTGAACTATCTGACTCAAGCAATTCATCATCCTCACAGTCCTCTTCATCATCCTCAGAAGGGTGACGCAGCTGCTTCCCCATTGAAGAAACGGACGCCCTGGTAAAAGCTGTGAGGACAACTATGGGGCTGGTAGATGATCGCCCTAAGAAAACGGCCCAAGATCTAATGTTCGGTGGGCTAGAGCAAAAAAAATGGAGGGCTTTCTCTGTCAATGAGAAAATCCACTCCCTAATTAAAGAAGAATGGAAAAAGCCAGACAAAAAAGTCCTCCTAACACCAAAGAGGAAATACCCCTTTGACGACCCGGCCTGCTCCCTATGGAGTAAAGCACCTAAATTGAACGTAGCAGTTGCAAAAGCCTCTAAAAAATTTGCCCTGCCCTTCAAAGACATGGGCACCCTGAAGGACCCAATGAATAAAAAAGCAGAAACTTTTTTAAAAAATGCTTGGGAGGCGTCAGGAGGGGGGCTAAAGCCAGCCATAGCAGCCACATGCACGGCACACGCCCTAATGGTCTGGCTGGACCACTTAGATTCACAAATAAAGGAAAAAGTCCCAAGAGAAACAATACAAAGATCATTTTCTGCAATGAAGGGAATTGCAGTTTTCCTGGCGGATGTGTCAGTAGACTCGACCAGGCTGGCAGCCAGGACAGCAGCCTTCTCAAATGCCGCAAGACGCGCCTTATGGCTGAAATGCTGGCCGGGAGACTTGCAGACAAAAACCAAATTGTGCGCAATCCCGTGCGAGGGGGAATTCTTATTTGGCACAACGCTAGACGACATCTTGGACAAGGCAGGGGACAAGAAAAAATCCTTTCCTGGGTTCCCTAGTCAGTCATACAAACGGCCTTTTCGGAACAGAAGGTTTATGCGACGAAAGCCCCCAAAAGGGAACAAAGAAGTATGGGAGGATAGAAGGAATAAAAATAAAGGCTTTATGTTTAATAAACCCCCCCGACAACAAGAAGTCACAATGAAGGTACTCCTCGGGTCGGGGGAAGATTATCCTACTTTCTCCAGGCCTGGGAAAAAATATCCACGAGTTCATGGATACTGAGCATAATAAAGGAAGATCTGAGGCTAAAATTCAATACCCTCCCAAACAATTCTTTTGTGATAACGCCCCAAAGGACATCACACGAGCAGCTGGCTCTGCAACAAGAAATCGTGAATCTAAGGGAGAAGAACATATTACAAGAAGTCCCCTACCAAGACAGAGGCAAAGGCTTCTACTCCCCTCTCTTCCTTCACAGGAAGCCAGAGGGATCGTACAGGGCGATCATAAATCTAAAAAGACTGAACAAGTTCCTGGAAATTCAGCACTTCTAAATGGAGACAATAAAATCTTGTGTAAAAATGCTTCCCCATCTTGTTTCATGGCGGTATTAGACTTGAGAGACGCATATTACCATGTACCTATTCACAAAAACTACAGGAAATACTCAGGGTGGCTGTGACAATCCAGGGGGAGATAAAACATTATCAGTTCAGAGCCCTCCCCTTCGGGCTAGCTATTGCTCCAAGGGTATTTACAAAGATAATGTCAGAAGTAATGGCCCACATAAGAGAGCAAAACATCCTGATAGTCCCATACCTGGACGATCTCTTAATAATAGGCATCACCTTTCACCACTGCAAACAACAATTGGACATGGTCATGAGATCTCTACTGAGTCTAGGATGGATGCTGAATTTGCCCAAATCCAGACTTGTAACAAGTCAGGTGCAAGAGTACTTGGGGATAATACTGGACTCAACCGAACAAAAATGCTATCTTCCGCAGACGAAGATTCAAAAGATGACACTGATGGTGTCACAAATGATAGCTTCCCCAGTCACTACCCTGAGAAATGCAATGTCTCTATTGGGGTCAATGACAGCCTGCATACCAGCAGTACAGTGGGCACAAAGCCATACTCGAGACTTACAGTGGGAAATATTAGACGCAGACGTTTCCCTACACGGAAATTTGGACAGGCAATTGGACATCTCACCAAGCACAATACATTCCTTAACATGGTGGGTGGATCCAGTCAATCTAACCAAGGGGGTTCCTTGGGCATTACCAGCAACAAAGATCCTGACTACGGATGCAAGCCCCTGGGGGTGGGGTGCACATCTAGGCAACCAGGTGGCGCAAGGGCCCTGGACTCAGGGAAGAGAGTCAGCTTCCTCAAATATGAAGGAGCTACTGGCAGTAAAGCTAGCTCTCATTCATTTTCTAGATTCACTTCGCTCCCAACATACAAGGGTCTTCTCAGACAACCAGGTAGTGGTAGCATATCTAAACCACCATGGGGGCACCAGATCTCGAGCGCTGATGGAGGTGACAAAATCCATCTTTCACCTAGCAGAACACAATCTAGAATCCCTGTCAGCCCTTCACATAAAAGGTTCAGAAAACCGAACAGTGAACTTCTGAAGCAGAACACGCCTTAAACAGGGGGAGTGGGAACTAAACCAGTCAGTCTTCAGCCAAGTTGTGAAACTCTGAGGCCGGCCAGAAATAGACTTATTTGCGAACAGTCAGAACCGGAAGTTGGAAATGTTCTGCTCGATGGATCCCCGGGGGGGCCCAGTAGCTCTAGACGCCTTAACGATCCCCTCTCATCCCTTTAGTACTCAGGAAAATATGGGGGGACAAGGCGACGGTAGTGGTAATAGCGCCCTTCTGGCCACGGAGAATATGGTTCCCCTGGCTAAGAAGAATGTCCGTAACAGACTCCTGGGTTCTACCAGAAGCTACAGATCTTCTATCCCGGGGACCAGTATATCACCCCCATATAAAAAACTTACACATGACAGCTTGGCTTTTGAGAGGAAACACCTAAGCAATAGGGGCTTCTTGTCAAACTTGGTTTCTACTCTGCTACAAAGCAGAAAGCCAGTAACCACTAAAGCGTATGTCAAAGTATGGAAAAAATTCATGTCAGTGTCAGGCTTCTGGAATTCCTACAAAAGGGGATGGAAAAGGGGTGAGCTACCAGCACCTTAAAAGTACAGGTGGCGGCCTTTTGGAGCTTTGTATAACCATGACCTAGCCAAAAATAGATGGGTTATGAGATTTATTAGAGCCTCAAGTAGATCCAGGCCGAACCCCCTACGCACCATTCCCCCCCTGTGATCTAAACCTAGTGCTAAATGCACTAACCAAATATCCCTTCGAACCCCTAGCGGAGATTTCCTTAAAAATATTGTCCCTTAAGACCTCCCTTCTTGTAGCCTTAACTTCTGCCCGCCGCATTAGTGATATGCAAGCTTTGTCTGCCCACTCACCCTTCATGCAAGTACTGGATGATAGGGTAATTCTTAGAAACGACCCAGCATATCTCCCCAAGGTATCGTCACAGTTTCATAGGACCCAGGAAATCTCCCTACCCTCCTTCTGTCCCAATCCCAAGAACAAAACAGAAGAGGTATTGCACACTGTTAACCACAAGGGAGTTTAGGAAGGATAGGGCTCTCTTTGTCTGTTTTCAGGGTCCTCGGAAGGTTCAAAAAGCATCGAAGACCACACTGGCGAGATGGATAAGAGAGGCCATCACCCTATCCTATTCCTCCTGCGGGATGGCCATCCCGGAGGACGTAAGGGCCCATTCAACCAGGATTGAGGCATCATCCTGGGCGGAGAAAGCCGGCGCTTAAATTGACCAGACATGTAGAGCTGCCACTTGGTCTTCCCCCTCTACATTTTTAAAGCATTACCGTCTAGACTTGACCTCCTCTTCAGATCTCACCTTTGGATAAAGGGTTCTGGAGGCGGTGGTCCCTCCCTAGATGTACAATCTTTGTAATTCTCTCCGTGGTGCCGTCATGGGGAAAGAGAAAATCGTAGTTACTTACCGATAACGGTATTTCTCTGATCCCATGACGGCACCCGTACATCCCCTCCCTTTCACACATACAGGTGTGCACATTAGAGTGATTTAGTTAGCTTTAGTACTTAGCCACATGGTGCCTCTATTAAGCTTAATTTGATTAATTTTGGATTTTTTATAACCATTTGAGTTGCAGCTAAAAGTTCTGTGTAATGCTCTGTAAACCAACTGATGTGGGAGAGAGGTACCGCCTTTTTCATCTGTAGGTTTCCTGTCCCTGAGAGCGGATCCCTCTCTCTCCGTGGTGCCGTCAATGCCGTTATCGGTAAGTAACTACAATTTTTTTCTCTACACTCTCCCCGCTTCTATTCAACCTGGCAATAGAACCGCTGGTTCGTATCTTATCGAAACAGTCTACTTTTGAAGGTATACAGATTAATAAAGTACTACAGACAGCATTTTTTGCGGACGATGTTATCTTGTTTATGGCCAATACAAAGGACCACTTACTTAATATTATAAACTTACTAAAGGAATTTGGCTCGTATTCGGGTTTTAAGATCAATGCAGACAAATGTGAACTTTTGCCGCTAACAATGAGGGGGGGAACTATGCTGAGAAAAATCTCTCTTGGGGACATGGCCATTGCCTCTTCCTATATCACTTACCTAGGAATTAAAATTGGCAGGACACCTTCATCTATTTGATGAAATTATCGAACCAATTGAAAACGTGGCAGCATCTTCCGCTCACACTCCTGTGAAGGGCCCATCTTGTTAAGATTAGTATGGCCAAACTGATGTATCCTCTTCCAATAATACCCCTTTTGCTCAAACATTCTGATATCAACTTTCTTAATAGCCAATTTAGTCAATTTATCTGGAGAAATAAGCGCCCTAGAATTGGCTTGTCGAAATTGATGGCCTCCAAAGATGATAGGGGCATAAACTTACCTAGCGTTCAGAATTCTAATCTGGTTTGCATTTTGCGGTATATCATCGACTGGATACATAATAGACACTCTTACACAGATACCACACTGGACGCAGATTTTGCACACCCCTTAGATCTGACTGCTATTTTGCACTCGCGTCTCTCTAACCTTCCTCATTTAAAACATTTGGTTCTCTTTAGGGACACAGTTGCAACATGGAAGGCGGTAAGGAAAAAAATAGTCTTTCTTTTAGAATCTCTAAGTACCTACCAATATGGGCAAATCCTGAATTTCCCCAGGGTATAGAGCATAGATTGTTCATTGCCTGGTGACAGAAGGGTATTTTTAATATCTCGCACCTCCTTCACCTAACAGAAGCTAGATGGTTATCGTGCTCTGAAGTACTCGCTAAATACCAACTACACCCCTCTCACTCCTTTCTATATGAATAGATCAAACGTTTGATTATGTCCAATCTGCTGGATGTTGAATTCGAAACGAGGCATAATTTGTTGGATGATTTGCTTCAACACCCAGCAGGGACCCCTTCGATCTCTATGGTCTATTGAAACCACATTTACTAGACCCTCATCCAGATACTTTTTATAAATACTGGAGGCTACAGTTAGATGATGTTGAGGGTTGGTCTCTTTTGCGGAAACACATAATAAACGAGTCTTGGAGGGAGACGTAATTTAAAATCATGCACGGAGCTATATATGCCTTTAACATCCACAAATCGGTTCCTAATTCTGACAGGCTTATAGCATGCCCTAGGTGCCAATTGCCTAACTCTGATCTGTTGCACGGACTCTGGTCCTGTATCTCTGTGGCCTCTTTCTGCGACTCAGTTTCAGGAATGATAGCTAAATTAAGGAATAATGTAAAACCGCTGTCTCTATCAATGGCGATCCTACACTACTGGGGAGATCTGGAGATGGGTGATTATGGGGAGAGGGGCCCTCCCTCCAAAACTTTTACACACCATTCTAATCTTGGCTAAGAAATTAATTCTCAAACAGTGGCTCAGTTCTTCTACGCCACGACTATCAGATTTGATAGCCCAATTGCATCACTATATGATGGTTTGAACAAGGTGATTTCTTGGAAAATGGAAACAGTTTATTGGTAAATTTTGTAGTACTGACGAGAGACAAAAAATAATCGAACCCTTCTCTCCAACATGATGGTACCTTATGGAGGATCTTAGGAATGGTCTAGGTCCTCTTCGGTTGACGGACTAACATACTTGACATAGATGTTGAAAGGTTTCATTTGTTCAATGAGGCAGGTTGGGAAAAAATCCCCCCACACCCTTCTCCACTTTTTTTTTGTTTTTGTTGTTGTTTAATTGTGATGCTGCTCTTGGGAGTGTTATATTGAATGGGAGAGTACTGTAAAGGCAAATTTATTATTCTCGTAACTGGGACACTCTTAAACTTTCTCTATTTGTAAGGCTGGAAGTAATTATGCAACATGTTATTATCTTTCTGAGTCTGATATTATTCCGTTGATACGGATAACACCTTTTTATTGTTACCCTTTGTTATTGTAAAATTTTCAATCAAAATTTATATGAAAAAAAAAAAATTCAGCATCAGAAGTATACAAAAGAACATCTAAACAATCCTGATGCATTTTGGAAACAATTCCTGTGGACCAATGAGGTTAAAATATATATCTCTTTGGCCACAATGATCAAAGGTATGTGTGGAGAAAAAAAGGCTACAGAATTTCAGGAAAAGAACATCTCGCCAACCATTCACCATGGTGGTGCATCAATCATTCTTTGGGGAATATTTCACGGGTAGAGGGAAGAATGGATTCAATAAAACTTCAATAAATTCTTGATGCAAACACATAACACTCTGTGAAAAAGCTGAAGTTTAAAAGAGGATGGTTTCTACAAATAATAATAAGGTTAATGATCCTAAATACACGTCAAAATCCACAATAGACTATCTCAAGAGGTGCAAGCTGAAGGTTTTACAATATTTCAAACAGTCCCCTGATCTAAACAGCATTGAAAATCTGTGGCTAGACCACAAAATAACAGTAATTCAACACTGTGTCCAGATATACAAAATGGCACTTCAAATTAAGACAAAGAAACACTATGGTGGCAGCAAATTAATGAGCTCACTATGAAGAAGCGAACCAAGAACTTACATTAAAAATTATTTTTATTTGCAAAATCATGTACAATAACAAGACCACATATCCATAATTAAAATAGAAAATACCCCAAAATTGGAGACTACAGCATAACCTTAAACACAGTATTCCACAGGTAATAAATATAGCTGGCCTGAATGTATGTCTTTCACCACAATATAGCTTAAAGTCATATATTTATATGCCCAATACAGAATTTAATTAGTGCCATAAGCGGTATCTATCAAAAAAAATTTTTTCATTAATCTATTATATTTCTGTACCAGACAACCTTCAGAGGATCAGTACATATTGTTTGACAACACCTTTTCTTATATCCCCCTCTTTTAAGGTTTAATTAAATATAGCACATAACGTCATACCATTTATCATATATGTTATACCAGCAATAAAGGAGACCTATTTATACTCCATAACATACTACAGACTGCAGCCCCTGCACACAGCCTACAATATACCATCCACCGTAGGGAACCTAATGCTAGTGAATTTATCTCATAAGTTCCTGTGCTTCCTTATACATAGCACAAAATGGTGTGCTCCGTGCATCTATAACCTCCACATGGGAAAACCTATGAAATGAGGACGTGCTGTCAATACCTGATGGTGTGCCCACACGATCGTGCCGCTGTCCCCTGCGCCCCGATGCGCGTTTCGCCCTGCTGCTTCTTCCGGGGGAGTAACAAAATAACAGTGCATGCAAGACAACCCAGGAATCTCACAGAACTGGAAGAATTTTCCAATGAAGAATGGATGAAAATACTTCAAACAAGAATTGAGAGAGTCTTGGCTGGCTACAAAAGGCGTTTACAAGCTGTGATACTTTCAAAAGGGGGTGCTACTAGGTACTAACCATGCAGGGTGCCCAAACTTTTGCATTGGCCCATTTTTCCTTTTTTAATTTTTAAAATGTACAAGATGAAAATATATATATATTTTTTGCCTAAAATTCAAAGGAAATGTGTCCTCTTTAACTTTAGACCTTTTAACAATCATTTCATCTTCAACTTGCTTAAAGGGAACCTGTCGACAGTTTTGGCTGATATAAGATATGGCCACTGTCTTTCAGGGATTATCTACAGCATTCTATAATGCTGTAGATAAGCCCCTGATCTGAGCTGAAAAATAACTTTTATTATACTCACCTGCGGGGCGGTCTGGTCCGATGGGTGTCGCATATCCGGGTTCTGCGCCGCGCTCCTGCTTGATTCATGGTTCAACTGCATCGCGCTCGTTCGCAGGTGTACTTAACTGCCCTGTTGAGCGCAGAGCAAGTACTGCAGTGCGCAGGCACTGAGCCTCTCTTACCTTTCCCGGTGCCTGCGCACTGCAGTACTTTCCTCTGCCCTCAACAGGTCAGATAAGTACGCCTGCACAGGAGCACGATGCCGGGGAGCCTGTGAAGCAAGCAGGAGCACGACGATCATAAGAAGATGGGAGACGCCGGACCCAGACCTGCGACACCCATCGGACCGGACCGCCCCGCAGTTGAGTATAATAAAACTTATTTTTCTTATCTTTCGGGTCGGATCGGGGGCTTATCTACAGCATTATAAAATGCTGTAGATAAGCCCTGAAAGGGAGTGGCCGTATCTTTCTATCGGCCAAAACTGCTGACAGGTTTGCTTTAACTAATGACTCGAACAGTAATTTTGACCAGGGGAGCCCAAACGTTTCCATGCCACTATATTGGTAAAACATCAGTTGGTCTGTAGTTGGGAGAATGTAGCAATGTACACTAAGCTGGGTATAGACAATGATTATTTTTTTGAAGTGGCAGAATCTACTGATTTGACAGGCTCTGCAAAAATCTGTTGTCATATAGGGCTGCCATGTTAGATCACATTTTTTTACTCGTACATATGCAGCCACATAAGTTTATGACAGCGGCTCATTTTCCCACACATTATCCTCATTTCTGACAAGTTTGGCAGAGTTATCTTATTTTTAAGTCCAGCTTTACAGCTCTATATAGACGCTCTTACAGAAAATGAAAGGTGAAAGCACACTTTTTAATATTGTTACAAGATTTAACTATTTTATTTGCTACGCTTCTTGCAGCTTTATGTATTTCATGTAGTTCATTCTATACCTTTCAGTTTTCCCATTAGTACTTTCCTGTTTGAGTTACCGTATGTTTAGTTTAGAATTTTTTGCTCAACTTGTGTATAAGTTACATGATTATTTACGGTTCACATCCTGAAATTGTGCAGAACTCTTTTTTTCTTATCTAAACAATTTGGTTATCTTATAGAGTTCAGTCCAAGTGGCACGCTACGTGCCAGTGCTAAATATTTTGTTGAAATGCAATACAGTTGGGTTCAGAACTCTTTGGGCAATGACAGAGCAGTCATAATTTAGCCTGTGTACTACAGTACAGTGAATGTGCGCTACAGCCCACGCAGTGTTATTGAAGTGTACACCTTCAGCTGTAATTCAAATGGTTTCCCAAAATTATTGCATTACCTGTTAAGGAATTACATCATTTTTTCATTTTTTTTTTTTTACACTGTCCGTTCATTTCCAGAAGATCAATAGTAACTGGGCAATTGGCTTTCAAGCTGTTCCATGCCTATTACCACGTTTTTTTTATGATAAAAATAAGTTTATAATTAAGGGTCTGATATTCCAAGCTACATCTTACTAAATGCCGTTATCCTATCATGAACGGGAGAGGAGAGTCAGCTCACCATATGGTCGCAGCATGAAGCCTGCTGTATAGCTTTGCATGGATAAGCCCGGGATACAGCTGAAGATAATGAACCAAAAACGAAAATCCAGCGGAGCAGCGGGTACCTAGAATAAAATCCAAAGTTTATTAAAAAAAACTGTTTAATAGTACATGGCGGTTCCGTTCCACCAGCGTCAGTAAACCTATGATTAAGGCTCTTAAGAGATGAAATGTGTAGGTTTGCTGATGCTGGTGGAACCACCATGTATTTTTAAACAGTTTTTGTAATAAAATTTGGATTTTATTCTACGTACCTGCTGCTCCGCTGGATTTTTGTTTTTGGTATCATATCATGACTGACAACAGTATTGAAAGGGTGGAATATGCAAAATAGCCAAAATTGCACAGCAAATGTCACCAAGGGTTTAAGATAAAGTAATGAAATATTCTTCAATGGCAGAGTGCGTCACCCAAACTGACTGAGAATGCTGCTCACTTTCTGCCTTAAGATTGGTCTTCAGTAAGTCCCACAAATAAGCAACATCTGAAGACATGTCACTGCATCTCAAGGGAGTTGAACTCAATATTTCATGAAGTCCACAAGTTCCACACTTCAGGCTGACATTTGCTAAAAATGATTTGCATCCAAGTAATAAAACTGGCAGCTCCGTTAGCAATTGCCAACTAAAGGGCCTCCCAGAAGTGCTCGATGGGAGACGAGTCCGAAGACGCTGCAGGTCATCTTGACTCTGTTAGGCCAGAGACGCTGCTCAGATCAGCATGAGCAACATGCGACTTGACATTGGCATGTTGAAAAACGTCTCCAGGAACACTGTAACCCCTTCACGACCCAGCCTATTTTGACCTTAATGACCTGGCCATTTTTTGCAATTCTGACCTGTGTCCCTTTATGAGGTAATAACTCAACAACGCTTCAACGTATACTAGCGATTCCAAGACTGTTTTTTCGTGACATATTGGGCTTCATGTTAGTGGTAAATTTATGTCAATCATTTTTGCATTTATTTGTGAAAAAAACGGAAATTTGGCAAAATGTAAAAAATTTCGCAATTTTCAAATTTTGAATTTTTATTCTGTTAAACCAGAGAGTTATCTGACACAAAATAGTTAATAAATGACATTTCCCACATGTCTACTTTACATCAGCACAATTTTGGAATCAACATTTTTTTTTGTTAGGAAGTTGTAAGGGTTAAAAGTTGACCAGCGATTTCTCATTTTTACAACAAAATTTACAAAACCATATTTTTAGGGACCACCTCACATTTGAAGTCACTTTGAGGGGTCTATATGGCAGAAAATACCCAAAAGTGACAACATTCTAAAAACTGCACCCCTCAAGCTACTCAAAACTACTTTCAAGAAGATTATTAACCCTTCAGGTGCTTCACAGGAACTAAAGCAACGTGGAGGGAAAAAATGGACATTTTAATTTTTCCAACATAAATTTTCTTTTAGCATCAATTTTTTCATTTTCACATGGGTAATAGGATAAAAAGGATCCTAAATTTTGTTGGGCAATTTCTCCTGAGTACACCGATACCTCATATGTGGTCATAAACCACTGTTTGGGCACACGGCAGGGCTCAGAAGAGACGGAGCGCCATTTGACTTTTTGAATGGAAAATATGCTTGAATATTTAGCGGTTGCCATGTCGCGTTTGGAGAGCCACTGTGCGCCTAAACATTGAAGCTCCCCCACAAGTGACCCTATTTTGGAAACTAGACCCTCCAAGGAACTTATCTAGATGCATAGTGAGCACTTTGAACCCCCAGGTGCTTCACAAATTGATCCATAAAAAAAGTACTTTTACTCTTCGCCACGACAGCACCCACTGGAGGTATCGGATCCGCCCATTTGGAACAGGAAACCCTACAGGAAAGATAAAAGGGGCGGTCCGCCTTTCCTCCTCAGTTTTGGTTTCCTGTTCCAAATGGAGCAGGATCCTGCAGGATCTTACCCGGGCCATGCATCCGCCTGTGCGGTCTCCTCAGGAACGGCAGGGGCTGCGGTCCGGAAGCAGCGTCGGGGGAGATTCCGTTTGACGGCTCCCCCCTCGTCTGGTGGCATAGTGGTAATGACCGGGTCCGGGGAGGGCCGCCCGGTCTTACCAGGGAGCGGGCCGGGCCGGTCCGGCATCCGGGGGATCCCCCCCCCAATCGGTGGGGATATAGCGTGGAGGTGAGGCCATGAGCGCGCGAGCGAGTAGCGGTGGCGCGGAAGCCGGCCGGCACCCGACGCTCCTATACCCCGGAAGTAATGGTTGAACTTCCGGGGTAGGATGGCGATGACGCGGCGCATGCGCCCTGTGACAGGGCGACTTCCGGGGGCACGACAAGAAGAAAGATAAAACAGCGCTGCATCGTTGGAACCATGTAGTCCCCCGCAGAGTCGCAAATCCCAGCAGGGGATTCAGCTGGGGGCAACTCCACCAGGGACCGCAGCGCCAGGACAGAGACTGCCCGCAGGAGCGAGGCAGCAGAAACCCGATCCAGACCGTCTCAGCCATCCGACCCGGTATTAAGCTTCACTGGGTGAGGTTGCAAAGTATATACTCTACCTATTAAGCTAACCTCCTCCCTCCCCCCCCTCTCTCTTTACCTTTGACCTCTCACTTCAGTCAAAGAAAAAACTAAACATAAAGAATGCGCATTATGTTCAGATCCTCTCCCTGACTCCTACCCCAAAAAACTCTGCAAACAATGCACGAAAGAGACCAGGCAGGGGTCGACGATATCTTCCAAAGATATCCGAGCCATAATTAGGGAGGAAATACAAGCCATCAACCGCGCCAGCACTCCCGCAGAGTCCAGTCATAAGAAACAGGTCATTGTTAGTTCAGAGTCAGAGGAAGAACAGGAGTTAAACTCAGGCTCCGCATCCACGTCCTCATCGTCATCCTCGGAGATGGAAGGACGCGCATGTTTTCCACTGGACAGCGTAGATAACCTTGTAAAAGCGGTTAGAAATGCTATGGGATGTGAAGAAGAAAGGGGAGCCCAAACCGCGCAGGACATTATGTTTGCGGGATTGGCAGAGAAAAAGAGGAGATCATTTCCGGTGATACCGGCAATTAAGGACCTCATCAAAAGAGAGTGGGAGAAACACGACCAGAGGGGTTTTCTCCCATCAGCTTCAAAACGGAAATACCCGTTCACTGATGAAGATCTATTAAAATGGACTAAAGTACCAAAGGTGGATGCCGTCATATCCTCCACTTCCAAACAGACCTCGATCCCGGTCGAGGACGCAGGATTGTTAGCAGACCCATTAGACTGAAAGGCTGAATCTTCGCTCAAAAGGTCCTGGGAATCCACCACCGGAGTATTCAAACCCGCAATAGCCAGCACATGTACTGCTAGATCAATGCTGGTATGGCTAGATCAATTAGACCAGCAGATTGAGCAAAGAGTGTCAAGGGAGAAACTGCGTGCAGCCATCCCGTTGATAAGAGGTGCAGCTGCCTTTATGGCAGACGCTTCAGCGGACACCCTAAGACTGGCAGCGAGGTCGGCAGCCCTGGTGAATAACGCCAGACGCGCGCTGTGGATAAAGAGCTGGAAAGGGGATGCACAATCAAAATCCAAAATTAGTGCAACCCCATGCGAGGGTGAGTTCCTCTTTGGAAAAGCCTTAGACGAAATTCTCGCCAAGGCAAAAGAAAGGAAAAAGGCCTTCACTGATTCTCCCATTCCGTTTTATAGGAAAACCTTTAAAAGACGGCCATTCGGGAGAAGAAGGCAATCGGACAGAACGAACAGATGGGCCACGAAAGACGAAAAGCAGAAGGGTACCATCTTCAGAGGGCCAACATATAGGAGAGATAAAAATTAAGAGTTTAGACCCACCAGTTGGGGGTAGATTAAAAATTTTTTTTACCAAGTGGGAACAAATTACGTTAAACCCATGGATTTTGAACATAATCAAGGAAGGAATAAAGATTGAATTCCTTCGGATCCCCTATGAGTTCTTTGTTATAACTCGCCTTAATTCCTCACTTCAGCAAAAGGCTCTCGAAGACGAGATTCGAGTCCTACTAGCTAAAAAAGTTTTAGTTGACGTCCCTGAGGAACAACAGGGTAGAGGTTTTTACTCTCCCCTGTTTTTGGTGCCTAAACCAGACGGTACGTTTAGAACCATTATTAATTTAAAGAAGCTAAATTCATTTATAAAAAATTATAATTTCAAAATGGAATCAATTAGATCCACTATAAAGCTTCTTTTCCCAAATTGCGTAATGGCAGGGATTGATTTAAAAGATGCTTATTATCATCTCCCTATACACAACAGATTCCAGAAATACCTAAGAGTCGCAGTGGAAGTCGAGGGAAGGATTCGTCATTTCCAATACGCGGCAATGCCCTTTGGGCTTTCCACGGCACCAAGAATATTTACCAAGGTGATGGCAGAAGTGATGGCCTACCTTCGCCAAAAAGACACACTAATTGTGCCATATCTAGACGACTTCCTAATAATTGGGAATTCAGTCAAACAATGTACTGAACGCGTAACTGACGCAATCTCCTCTTTTCAGAGCCTTGGCTGGATCATCAATATCCAAATGTCCAGACTCGATCCGCAATCTCTCCAGACATTTCTGGGATTTCATCTAGATTCCTTGACCCAGAGATGTCTACTACCTCAGGTAAAAATCACCCTCACAAAACAAAAAATACAAGCAGCTATAGATAAACCACGTGTATCCTTGAGAGAAGCAATGTCACTATTAGGATCACTAAATTCTTGCACCCCGGCAGTCCGGTGGGCCCAGTACCATGTCCGTACGCTACAACACCAGATCCTCCAAGAGGATAAGCGACATAGTGGTCATTTGCAGAGCAAAATAACCCTGTCACAAGAAGTCTTGACTTCCCTAGAGTGGTGGTTAGACGATAACCATTTATGTTCAGGAGTTCCATGGGTTATAGTTCCATCCTGTATCGTAACCACCGATGCCAGTCCCCAGGGCTGGGGAGCCCACATGGAGAATGGGTTTCGTCAGGGAAGGTGGAGTAAAGAGGAATGCGATTACTCATCTAATTTAAAAGAACTGACTGCAGTGTTCTATGCTCTATACAACTTCCTTCCGCAGCTCCAACAGAAGCATGTAAGGATCCTGTCGGACAACACCACCACAGTGGCATATATAAACAGACAAGGAGGAACTCGATCAGAGACTCTGATGTCTTCAGCGTCAAGAATTTTAAACTTAGCAGAAAACTATTTTTTGTCCCTCTCGGCCCTTCATATCAGAGGCGAGAGCAATCAAAAGGCAGACTTCCTAAGCCGACACACTCTACGACAAGGAGAGTGGTGCCTCAATCGGAAGGTCTTCAGGGACATAGGGGACAACCCGAGGTGGACCTTTTCGCCACAAAGGAGAACAGGCAGATAAAAACATTTGCCTCCCTATCTCCGTCAGATCACCCAAACATACTGGACGCCTTTCTGACTCCATGGAATTTCAACCTGGCGTATGCGTTCCCTCCATTGATCCTCCTACCTCAAGTAATTCGGAAGATCAGAGACGACAAAGCAAGAATAATCTTAATAGCACCGTTCTGGCCAAAAAGACCGTGGTTTTCGTGGCTGCAGATTATGTCAATAACAGATCCTTGGATCCTTCCGACTGCCAATCTACTCTCCCAAGGCCCCTTTTTCCACCCTCAAGTGCTCAGCTTGCACTTGACGGCGTGGAATTTGAGAGGCAGTTATTGAGGACAAGAGGATTCTCGGAGTCCTTAATTACTACACTACTACAAAGTAGAAAACAGTCCACAACCCAAATTTACACTAGAATATGGAAAAAATTTCTTCAATTCCATACAGTACCTCATACAGCAGAAGTTCCGATAATCCCAATCTTGGAATTTCTGCAGAAGGGGAAAGACTTAGGCTTAGCAGTAAATACACTGAGAGTACAAATATCGGCATTAGGAGCACTATATGGCCATAATATAGCAGGCAACAAGTGGATAACTCGTTTCATTACAGCATGTGAACGAATAGCTCCAATCCACATACCCTCCGTCCCTACATGGGATCTAAATCTGGTCTTAGACGCCCTAACGGTAGACCCCTTTGAGCCGATCGACACAATACCCTTCAAATACTTAGCACTTAAAATGGCCCTCTTAGTATCACTGACCTCAGCTAGAAGAGTGGGTGATATCCAGGCCTTGTCAATAGATCCACCTTTTTTCCAAGAATACCAAGACAGATTGGTATTAAAACCAGACCCTGCCTACCTGCCAAAAGTGGCAACAAAATACCATAGATCTCAGGAGATACTCCTCCCAACCTTCTATAAAAATCCCTCTACTCCGGAAGAGCAGAAGTTCCATACTCTGGACGTCAAAAGAACTGTCCTGAAATGTATTGAGAGGTCCAACAGTTGGAGGCAGAGTAGGGCACTATTTGTTTCATTTCAGGGCTGTAAGAAGGGGTATGGAGTCACGAAGAGCACCATTTCCCGGTGGATCAGAGAGGCCATTCGTTTAGCCTACTCCGCAAAAAACGAAGATCCTCCAGGGAACATCAGGGCGCATTCCACCAGGGCAATGGCAACCTCTTGGGCGGAAAAGGGAGATGTTCCGATTGAAACTATATGTAAGGCGGCAGTTTGGTCATCCCCTTCTACCTTCTATAACCACTACAGACTTGATCTTTCATCAACCTCTGACTTAAGCTTTGGCAGGACTATCCTTGGCACGGTGGTCCCACCCAGGTGATGGTCTCTGGAATCTCTCCAGTGGGTGCTGTCGTGGCGAAGAGTAAAAAGCCGGATTACTTACCGGTAATGCTCTTTTAATGAGTCCACGACAGCACCCGTTCACTTCCCCCCCTAAGGATATCAATAGTTAAAGTATATTAACCAAATAATGGATAAGAAAGATGTTAAAATAAGAGAACATTGCCTAATCCTTGGCGGTCCCTCTGGTACTCTGAAACGAAAAACTGAGGAGGAAAAGCGGAGCGCCCCTTTTATCTTTCCTGTAGGGTTTCCTGTTCCAAATGGGCGGATCCGATACCTCCAGTGGGTGCTGTCGTGGACTCATTAAAAGAGCATTACCGGTAAGTAATCCGGCTTTTTTTTTACATAAATTTTATTTAGCCTCAGTTTTTTCATTTTCACATGGGCAACAGGATAAAATGGATCCTAAAATTTGTTGGGCAATTTCTCCTGAGCACACCAATACCTCATATGTGGTCATAAACCACTGTTTGGGCGCACTGTTATGAATGAGTCACCGTAGGAGGCAAAAACAGAAATACTAGCTAAGTCCAGAAAACCAGAGAAGTTGGCAGCTATCGGATTACAGACCCCTGAACCTATCAACAACAACTAGCAGTAGCCGTGGGGGGGTTCCTACGGTGCCCTAGACCCCTCGATCACAGCCAGAGAACTACATAGCCTAAAGACAGAAAGGGAAATCTTAACTGCCCCAGAGCAGACCCCAAAGCAATAGGCAGCCCCCAACATATAATGACGGTGAAGCAAGATGAAAAAACACTCGCACAGATAGAGAGAGAGGCTGAGCAAATGATGGGGCCCAAGCTAACTAGATAGGACAGGATAGAAAAGCTGCTGTCTGTAATCTGCCAAAACCCTATCAAAACAAGAGCCAACAGCTGATAGGGAAAAAAGCCCTGAAGACGCTAGGCTTCAAAAAGACTATAGAAAACAAAAAGCAAAAAACACAAATATCCTGAACTAAAAAGTAAAAAATATATACTGCAAATAATGCATAAAGGTAATAATAATAATAAGGGTATTTAGTAAACATAATTTTGATCAAAATAATGTACAAGCCATCCCGCCACGTCACGGCAACCCTTGTGGGACAGTCCCTACTCTAGTATTTAAAACCTTTTCACTTGCCAAGTGGCGTGAATGTGAATAAGGGTCGAGCGGCTGAACCACTAGTAACAGCTTAGGCCAGACTGGATGGCTTTCCCAGCTCAGAAAGGCAAGGGTTGCCGTGACGTGGCGGGATGGCTTGTTCATTATTTTGATCAAAATTATGTTTACTAAATACCCTTATTATTATTATTACCTTTATGCATTATTTGCAGTATATATTTTTTACTTTTTAGTTCAGGATATTTGTGTTTTTTGCTTTTTGTTTTCTCTGGTTAATGGTCATGTGTTAATATGCACTTACATTGTGCATACACATTAACTTACTTTTCTCAGTTCAGAATTGTTTTTTATTCATTTCATTGTGCATTCAGTGCATATATGGGTGTGACCGCCCTCTTTCTGAGCTGGGAAAGCCATCCAGTCTGGCCTAAGCTGTTACTAGTGGTTCAGCCGCTCGACCCTTATTCACATTCACGCCACTTGGCAAGTGAAAAGGTTTTAAATACTAGAGTAGGGACTGTCCCTCAAGGGTTGCCGTGACGTGGCGGGATGGCTTGTACATTATTTTGATCAAAATTATGTTTACTAAATACCCTTATTATTATTATTATTACCTTTATGCATTATTTGCAGTATATATTTTTTACTTTTTAGTTCAGGATATTTGTGTTTTTTGCTTTTTGTTTTCTCTGGTTAATGGTCATGTGTTAATATGCACTTACATTGTGCATACACATTAACTTACTTTTCTCAGTTCAGATTTGTTTTTTATTCAAAAAGACTATATCAGTACTCAGGTATTTTCTGAAGACAGAGCAAAAAGGAATTCAGCTCACCCCAGCAGGGAATGGCAGAAATCAAGGAAAACAATGCAAAACAAAACCAAAACACAAATGCAAAAAGTAGAGCAGAAAACTTAGCTTTTGAGGAGCAGGAATCAGACTGGTCTCCTAGAATCCCTCAGAGAGATCACCAGCAAGGCAGAAGGGCGTCGGCTGCTTTATATCCAGTCAGTAATTCCCGTCACCCAGTCATCATCATCCTGCCCAGGTGCTTGGTAATCAGCCTCACTACCTTCCTTCACCAGAAGAGGGAGTTCATCAGACCTCAATGGTGAAGGGGGAAAATGAACTCACAACAGCGCACGGCAGGACCCGGAAGGGAAGGAGCGCCATATGACTTTTTGAATGGAAAATTAGCTCCAATCGTTAGCAGACACCATGTCACGTTTGGAGAGCCCCTGTGTGCCTAAACATTGGACCTCCCCCACAAGTGACCCAATTTTGGAAACTAGACCCCCTGAGGAACTTATCTAGATGCATAGTGAGCACTTTGAACCCTCAAGTGCTTCACAAAAGTTTATAACGCAGAGCCGTGAAAATAAAAAATATTTTTTTTTCCTCAAAAATGATTTTTTTTTAGCCGGCTATTTTTTATTTTCACAATGGTAACAGGATAAGTTGGACCCCAAAAGTTGTTGTCCAGTTTGTCCGGAGTATGCTGGTACCCCATATGTGGGGGGGAACCGCTGTTTGGGCGCATGGCAGGGCTCAGAAGGGAAGGAGCGTCATTTGACTTTTTGAATGGAAAATTAGCTCCAATCATTAGCGGACACCATGTCGTGTTTGGAGAGCCCCTGTGAGCCTAAACTTTGGAGCTCCCCCACAAATGACCCCATTTTGGAAACTAGACCCCCTATGGAACTTATCTAGATGCATAGTGAGCACATTGAACCCCCAGGTGATTCACAGAAGTTTATAACGCACAGCCGTGAAAATAAAAATATTTTTTTCTCCTCAAAAAATGATTTTTAGCCCACTATTTTTTATTTTCACAAGGGTAACAGGATAAATTTGGACCCCAAAAGTTGTTGTCCAGTTTGTCCTGAGTATGCTGGTACCCCATATGTGGGGGGACCACTGTTTGGGCACACGTTGGGGCTTGGAAGGGAAGTAGTGACGTTTTGAAATGCCGACTTGATGGAATAGTCTGCGGGTGTCATGTTACGTTTGCAGAGCCCCTGATGTACCTAAACAGTGTAATACACCCTCAAGTGACCCCATTTTGGAAACTAGACCACCCAAGGAACTAATCTAAATGTGTGGTGAGCACTTTGAACCCCCAAGTGCTTCACAGAACTTTATAAAGCAGAGCCGTGAAAATAAAAATAAAAAATTTTTCCTCAAAAAATTATATTAAGCCTACAATTTTTTATTTTCACAAGGGTAACAGGATAAATTTGGACCCCCAAATTTGTTGTGCAATTTTTCCTGAGTGAACTGATACCCCATATGTGGGGGTAAACCACTGTTTGGGCGCACGTCGGGGCTTGAATTGGAGGGAGCACTGTTTAACTTTTTGAATGCAAAATTGGCTGGAATAAATGGTGGCGCCATGTCGTGTTTGGAGACCCCGTGATGTGCCTAAACAGTGGAAACCCCTCAATTCTATCTCCAACCCTAACCCCAACACACCCCTAACCCTAATCCCAACCCTAACCACAACCCTAATCCCAACTCTAACCCTAACCACAAGCCTAACCGTAATCCCAACCTACCCCTAACCCTAATCCCAACCCACGCCTAAATCCCAACCCACCCCTAACCCTAATACCAACCGTAATTCCAACCCTAACCGTAATTCCAACCCTAACCGTAATTCCAACCCTAACCCTAATTCTAAGCCTAACCCTAATTCCAACCCTAGCCCTAACCCTAATGGAAAAATAAAAATATTTTCTTTATTTTATTATATGTCCCTACCTATGGGGGTAATAAGGGGGGCGGTGATTTACTTTTTTTTATTTTGATCACTGCGAAAGTGATCAAAATAAATGAATGAATCTGCAGGTCGCAGATTCCCGGCGGGCGCACTGCGTATGCGCCCGCCATTTTCCAAGATGGCGGCGCCCATCATCTGGGATGGCTGCAAACCGGGACGGCCAGAGGGACTTCCGAGCCACTGTGCAGGGTGAAAGGGGGTGATCGGAGGGCGGGGGGACCGGAGGGAAGGCGGGGGGAGCAGATTTTGACAGCGGCTGCCGATCGGCGCTGTCAGATGGTGGCGGCGGCCGATCGGCACTGTCAGTCAGTTGGGGGGGGGGTCGGTTCAGTGTCTCCAGCCATGCCCGATGCTATTTCAGTATTAGAAGCGTCTGCATGTTTGTCTTGTATACACCTGAGCTTAAGATAGATTATATGTGGAACCGCTTTATACATGAGAAGCGCAGAGTACTGGGTGGATTAATACCCTTAGATTACGTGTCTACAAGCTGGACATGGTGATGCTCACCGCCCTTCCCTTATGCTTAGAATCACCTTACTTAGAAGTGGTTTCAGCGCGCAGTATTATGTGAATGTAATCCACTGAGACACATGGCTGTGTGTGAGACTACATAATACTCAGTGCCCCGCCTCCTGATTACTTTATTCCGGTTGGAGGAACGCAGTTTGCGTGGCAAATGGACATCACATTGGATTACTGCACACCGGAAGTGGGCGTTAGTACATCTACGCTGAATCTTTAAATGACGGCGGTCTGAGCGCCCGGAGTAAGCCGCACACTGCATTGCCACTACGGCCGGGGATATTGGGTCCCCATTTCCTAACCCCTAATGAACCCTCATTAACGCAGAGGGGGAAACGCGTCGGGTTTCTTTCTGCATCATGGCCAATAAGTATACGCTGCACATATTGCTGTTGATTTACCTCATGTGGCATTTTTTGTAATGAACAATGTTAACTCCTCAATACCCATGACTGGTGAACTGATGAGCATTGCTGTGTCATTTTACACTTGAATCTTTATGGTCTCTCGCACCATTATGAGGAATGTTGTTAGCTTTTTCTGTTTATCTAACATATGGGTTTCCTAAAAAGGACAATCGTACTATGCTATTTCTTTCCTGCCACATGGGGAACCAGGGCTTGTGTCTGCATTGACGGCTGAGAAGTATGCACTGCACATTCTGCTTTAGACAGAGTTTCATGTGGTATTTTTTTCAATGAACAACGTTAACCCTTTGAAAAGTGGATATCTTTGATCTATGAACCACTAAATACGGCTGTGTTATTTTTTACATGAATTTTCATGATCTCCAGCATTTCTAGGGGGAATATTTTCAGCACAATTCAGCTTTATAATTTGCTGACTGTTTGGAAAGGGTCATTGCATTGTGCTATTTTTTGCTTGCCACATGAAAAATTAAGAAGTTCTGAGGGGATGTGATTTTATAACCTCATGAAGGATTGCTTTGTATTGCTGCTACATTATTGGTTACACCATTATTATATGTATGCTGGATGAGGTGGACTGAACCTCATTAAACCCTGTGCATGTGCAAACAGCTGCTTGACAGAAACTAAGGCTGTGTGCCCACGATGCGATTTTTAAGCGTTTTTGCCACGATTTTCGGCGCAAAAACGTTTAAAAATCGTTGTACAGAATGCACCCCATGCATTCCTATGGCATTCCGCACATGCTGTGCTAATGCTGCGCTTTTTTCCGCGGCGGAAACGCATCGCGGAAAAAATCACAGCATGATCATTCTTTTGTGCGGAATCGCAAAGAATTGCCGCGATTCCGCACCCATAGGAATGCATGAGAATCACTTACTTCCCGCATGTGGCTATGCCCACCATGCGGGAAGTTAAGCCTCTCATGTGCGGTTGGTACCCACGGTGTGGAGGAGAGGAGACTGTCCTCCAGGCCCTGGGTACCATTCCCCTGTAAAAAAAAAAAAGAATAAAAAATAAAAAATCGGGGTATATTTACCTTCTGACGTCCCGCGCTGCATTCCCGGGCCTCAGCGTTCCCAGTAATGCCTTGCGGCAAGGTCCTGTGATGACGTAGTCTCGCGTGACTCTAGCGGTCTCGCGAGATCGCTATAGTAACGCGAGACCAACGTCATCACAGGTCTCGCAAGGCATTACTGGGAACGCTGAGGCCCGGGATGGCAACGCGGGACGTCGGAAGGTAAATATACCCCGATTTTTTATTTTTTTATCATATTTAACATTTTATCTTTTACTATTGATGCTGCATAGGCGGCCTCAATAGTAAAAAGCTGCTCACACTTGTCAAACACTATGTTTGACGAGTGTGACCAACCTGTCAATCACTTTCCAAGCGATGCTGGGAAGGAAGTCCGGTTTTCAGTGTGCGTTTTAACACGCAACGTGGGCACATAGCCTAATTGGCTGCTATTATTGTGCAGTGTCTACAATATTATTCGTGCTGGTCCTGAATTGTGGACTATTATTTGTATTTTTTGTACACTGTTGACTTTAGATATTTATCTCTCTGTAGATGTTTTTCTTGTACATTCCCTATATTAGAGTTTATTATTGCAGGCTAGCATTTTTTGACTATGAGATAAGTCCTATTTTTAACCTGCAGAAAACCCAGTTTTTGAAATATTTTCATGTAAAAGACCTTTTAGACTGCAAGTTTGCAGTGTGCTTACTACGAGATAAGTTTACAGCACTAAGCACTTTTTTGAACGAGACTAATTGTCTCCTCACTTTTTTCCAATTTTCGGTATTATGGGTGTGAGTGTGTGATTTTTTTTTTTTATGTCCCCAATTTTTGTATACATAGGGAGGTCTAGGGCGTTATTAGGGACGCCGACGTTGAGCGGGGGCGCCATATCGTCTACAACTAGGGTGCCAACCTCCGCAGTCAGGAAGGGCTTTATTAGGGCGTACTAGGGCGATGTAGCTTTTTTGCCCCTCATTCTGTGAATTAATTAGAACGTCCAAGTTTGACTTATATGCTTGACCCCCTGTGTATCTTGGTAATTGTACCTTTATAGGTTTTTTAGTGATTCAATTAAAAGTTAATTTTTAAGGATTATTTTTCCTCTGGTTTCTCTCCGATGCTATTTCAGCATCGGCGATGGCTGGATTTGTAATATTTCATCAAATTTCATTGATGAAATATTACAATCGCTCTGATTGGCAGTTTCACTTTTAACAGCCAATCAGAGTGATCGTAGGCATGTGTGGGCCAAGCCACGCCCCCTGTGGTTAACTCTAAGGTGTTCTCTGTGTGCGGGTTGGGTGACCTTTCAGTGACCCCGGTCACCCGACCCGCAGGGGGGCAATCAATTCATGACGCCACATAGGCGTCATGGGTCGTTTTGGCACGACTTTTCATGACGCCTACGTGGCGTCAAAGGTCGTGAAGGGGTTAAAGAAATGGTATTTCACTGATTCCACGGCTAAATCAATATAATACAGATCTTGGTGTATCTGGAATGAAATGAAGCTCAAACTTGATACTAAATAAATGCAGATGATTTGAAAATATTATTTTCACTTTTTCATCACCTGGGTATACTTAAAATGGCTATCAATCCTTAAAATTCCATAATTTCAAAACTCATCCATCTCGGTGTTGCAGTTTCGTTATTGACAAATGTGTACCTATGAGACTTAAGTTCAGGTCCGGAAACCCCCGGTAAGTCTGTATTCAGACTTCTAAATTCAGATATATCAAACTGTCCTAAAGAAATAAATTAAGAGTACTGCAATGAAAGCTATGAATCTTTTTAACATTTCATCATAGACTGTTAGAGGTAGCAGGGTCCACCTAGCAAATGTATTTGGTTGTTAAGCTAAGGTTCTTAGAATTAGTCCGAAACTGAGCTTTATTGTGAAAATACAAGGTGTAAGATGATGGAGACCAAACAGTGCAATCCGTATAACAGATGTAACACATGGCGTTCTCACAGTAGATGCAAATCCTTTCAATTTACTAGTACTAACAAACACATTTATTCTGCCTTTTTTTTTTTATAAGCCTAGTAATTGAGCCACAGGGATGGCCAGGAGCCCAGTTCCTAGTCGTTTTTGTAACTATTTCAGAGTAAGCGTGTTCAATACTTTTTCCCGGTGTCATTTCTCATTATTACACATCATTATCAACATCTATGGTTTGATTTCTTTGGCTGTCTGGATTGGATGGGTTGTTACCAAAATCTGGTGAGAATTTCATGTCCGTAGCAGCTTTAGAAACAGATTTACTTAGAAAATTGGTGACATGTTCACCCGCTGTATGTGTGTTTCGACTAGGGTTATTTTGCAGAAGTGGTGTGTTGTAGACTCGTTACTGATATTTTATTATATTTTATATTTATCACTTTCCAGCTTGCAATGTTTGGTATCTGAATTCAGTGGACATGGAGTCACTTACAGGATATCAAGCTGTGCAGAAAGCATTGAGTATAACGCAGATTCAAGAACCCCCTCCTATTTCCACTGTGGTGCACTTCAAAGTGTCCGCTCAAGGAATCACTCTAACAGACAATCAGCGGAAGTAAGAAATCAATTCTCTTGTTTTTTTGTTTACTGTTATTATGATTATCCTTAAAGGAACTGTACCGTTGTTTATTGTGATGTAGGTCAGGTTGTTCCAAATTTCTAGCTCTGCTACCTACTGTGAAGAATGAATAATATACTGCCATGGCATGATGCAGTCTACTTTTTATTAAGAGTAGCCATTTATTTGGTAGCTTATTTATTTGCTGCCCTCTTGAGGCCACTATATGAACTAATTGCAAGTCGTATTTGGATGAAAATGACAAAAAAAAGCCATATGTACCCAGTAGAATACTGGACGCAAATCATATGATTATTGACAAAAAATAATTACCTGTTCATTAAATATAAAGCTATTAATCTGTTAAAAAGTTTTGGAGAATGTAAAACTCGGTGTAGGTCAGTGTACTGTACTTTATTTGTAACATCTTGTTTTTTACCACATTTTTCTGACAGACTATTTTTCCGAAGACACTATCCAGTAAATACTGTCATATTCTGTGCTCTCGATTCACAAGACAGAAAGTAAGAATAAGAAGGCTTTTTAAAATATGTTACTTACTTGTACTCAAAGACTTTAATTTAATTTTTTTTTTTTCTCACTAAGATGGACAAGAGATGGACTTTCAGCAAAGTGAGTAAAATGTGCAATAAGATGTACATGTATAGTTATGTTTTTGGCGTGTTAAACAAAAGGAGAACATTTGACCCTGAGCATCTCTCACTAGTACATTGTGTAAGGTAGAATATTTGTAGGTTTCTGTAATGCTGGAGACCTTTACATCTTTTTTCAGGGCTAAAAGGTCCACCAGGTTCATGGTTACAAAAGAAATTAATAGTCTGCATCTTGTTTTCAGACTGCCAGCCTGTGCTCTCCTTCATCATCACCAAATTTGTAATGTGTTTTTAATGGAATGGTGCACAATCATAGTGAAAGGCACAATAGAATGAGCATGTGACTGCAGAGAGTTCTCGTATATAGATTAAGATCAGTACTATACCCTCCAGCACACACGTCACTATGACTGCCCTGGTTTAATTGGTGATGCTCATTATACAAAGGTAAAAAAGAGTGGGTCCTAAGAAATATGTAACATAAATTTGAGAAATAGGTGCCCTTCATGTAAGATGTGAAATGGCTATCATACTGATCTTGTGAGGAGAGACTGAACTATATAATAATTTGAGGTTTATTTTTTTCCTTCGTAGTTTATTATAAATCTCAATATTACACTGGCATTCTACATAGTTTTGTGCAAATAGTACTAACTATTTATTAATGAGTTAACAAAAAAAAACCAATATACCTTGTATACTCGTGTATAAGCCGACCCCCACCCCCAATTTTGCCACAAGAAACTGGGAAAACTTATTGACTCGCGTATAAACCTAGGGTGGAAAATGCAGCAGCTACTGGTAAATTTCAAAAATAAAAATAGATACCAATAAAAGTAAAATTAATTGAGACATCTGTAGGTTAAATGTTTTTGAATATCCATATTGAATCAGGAGGCCCATATAATGCTCCATAAAGTTCATGATGGGCCCCATAAGATGCTCCATACAAAATACACCCATAACATGCTCCATAGAATAATATGCCCCATATAATGCTGCATAAAGGTTATGGCCCCATAAGATGCTCCATAGATTATGCCCCCATAAGATGCTCCATAGATTATTCCCCCATAAAATGCTCCATAGATTATGCCCCCATAAGATGCCCCATAAGATGCTCCACACATTATGCCCCATAAGATGCTCCATAGATTATGCCCCAATGAAATGCTCCATAGATTATGCCCCAATAAGATGCTCCATAGATTATGCCCCCATATGCTGCTCCATAGATTATGCCCCCAAATGCTGCTCCATAGAATATGCCCCCATATGCTGCCCCATAGACTATGCCCCCATATGCTGCCCCATAGAATATGCCCCCATATGCTGCTACATAGAATATGCCCCCATATGCTGCTCCATAGACTATGCCCCCATATGCTGCCCCATAGACTATGGCCCCATAGACTATGCCCCCTTATGCTGCCCCATAGACTATGCCCCCATATGCTGCTCCATATAATATGACCCCATATGCTGCTCCATAGACTATGCCCCCATATGCTGCCCCATAGACTATGCCCCCATATGCTGCCCCATAGAATATGCCCCCATATGCTGCTGCAAAAAAAAAATGTCATACTCTCCTTTCCTGCTCAGGACCCGGCACCTGAGATATTCACCTGTCCGGGGTCCATCGCTGCCCACTGCTGTCTGTCGCTTCCTTTGTCAGTGACTGTTCAGCAAGCAGAGGGCACAGCGTGCACTAACCACGTCACCGCGCCCTCTGCTGCCTAAACATCACTGACACACGATGCAGCAGACAGCGGTGAGCAGCGATGGATCCCAGACAGGTAAATATCGCTATACTTACCCCCTCCTGGTGTGGTCTCTGCAGCCCCACTTCTCCACAGTCTCCCTTCCTGCCTTCAGCGGTCATGTGATACCCCTCGTTACACTCATGAATATGCACATATTCATGAGTTTAATGAGCGGTACCACGTGACCGCTGAAGGCAGGAAGGGAGACCGTGGAGAAGCGGGGCTGCTGCAGAGACCGTGCCGGGGGGGGGGCTAAGTATGATCTCTGACACCCCTGCTCCCCCTCCCCCGCTGACCCCCACGTATATGACTCGTGTATAAGCCGAGAAGGGGGGACTTTCAGCCCAAAAAAATGGGCTGAAAATCTCGGCTTATACACTAGTATTGCACTTGTGCTCAACACTAATGATGACGTATTCAATACATAGTTACATAGGTTGAATAAAGACCTGCAGTTGTGGCCAAAAGTATTGACACCCCTTCAATTCTGTCAGATAATACTCAGTTTATTCCTGAAAATGATTGCAAACACAAATTCTTTGTTATTATTATCTTCATTTAATTTGTCTTAAATGATAAAACACAAAAAGAATTGTCCTAAAGCCAAATTGGATATAATTCCACACCAAACATAAAAAAGAGGGTGGACAAAAGTATTGGCACTGTTCGAAAAATCATGTGATGCTTCTCTAATTTGTGTAATTAACAGCACCTGTA
Source organism: Dendrobates tinctorius (assembly GCF_039654945.1). Lineage (NCBI taxonomy): Eukaryota > Metazoa > Chordata > Amphibia > Anura > Dendrobatidae > Dendrobates > Dendrobates tinctorius. Next base: position 14,158,252 of record NW_027361829.1, on the reverse strand, counting down.
ACTTACCTGTGGCACCTAACAGATGTTGGCAATAACTAAATCACACTTGCAGCCAGTTGACATGGATTAAAGTTGACTCAACCTCTGTCCTGTGTAATTGTGTGTACCACATTGAGCATGGAGAAAAGAAAGAAGACCAAAGAACTGTCTTGAGGACTTGAGAAACCAAATTGTGAGGAAGCATGAGCAATCTCAAGGCTACAAGTCCATCTCCAAAGACCAGAATGTTCCTGTGTCTACCATGCGCAGTGTCATTAAGAAGTTTAAAGCCCATGGCACTGTGGCTAACCTCCCTAGATGTGGATGGAAAAGAAAAATTGACAAGAGATTTCTACGCAACATTGTGCGGATGTTGGATAAAGAACCTCGACTAACATCCAAACAAGTTCAAGCTGCCCTGCAGTCCGAGGGTACAACAGTGTCAACCCTTACTATCCGTCGGCGTCTGAATGAAAAGGGACTGTATGGTAGGAGAACCAGGAAGACCCCACTTCTTACCCCGAGACATAAAAAAAAGCCAGGCTGGAGTTGGCCAAAACCTACCTGAAAAAGCCTAAAACATTTTGGAAGAATGTTCTCTGGTCAGATGAGACAAAAGTAGAGCTTTTTGGGCAAAGGCATCAACATAGAGTTTACAGGAGAAAAAAGAGGCATTCAAAGAAAAGAACACGGTCCCTACAGTCAAACATGGCGGAGGTTCCCTGATGTTTTGGGGTTGCTTTGCTGCCTCTGGCACTGGACTGCTTGACCGTGTGCATGGCATTATGAAGTCTGAAGACTACCATCAAATTTTGCAGCATAATGTAGGGCCCAGTGTGAGAAAGCTGGGTCTCCCTCAGAGATCATGGGTCTTCCAGCAGGTCAATGACCCAAAACACACTTCAAAAAGCACTAGAAAATGGTTTGAGAGAAAGCACTGGAGACTTCTAAGGTGGCCAGCAATGAGTCCAGACCTGAATCTCATAGAACACCTGTGGAGAGATCTAAAAATGGCAGTTTGAAGAAGGCACCCTTCAAATATCAGGGACCTGGAGCAGTTTGCCAAAGAAGAATGGTCTAAAATTCCAGCAGAGCATTGTAAGAAACTCATTGATGGTTACCGGAAGCGGTTGGTCGCAGTTATTTTGGCTAAAGGTTGTGCAACCAAGTATTAGGCTGAGGATGCCAATACTTTTGTCTGGCCCATTTTTGGAATTTTGTGTGAAATGATCAATGTTTTGCTTTTTGCTTCATTCTCTTTTGTGTTTTTTCATTTAAGACAAATTAAATGAAGATAACAATACCAAAGAATTTGTGTTTGCAATCATTTTCAGGAAGAAACTGAGTATTATCTGACAGAATTGCAGGGGTGTCAATACTTTTGGCCGCAACTGTAGGTCCATACGACGAATTAACGTTATAAAATTCTGTGTAGTATCTTTGGGTTAAAAATCATCACTATACCCCTGGATAAAATCCTTGAGGGGGTTGTAGTTTCCAAAATGGGACCATTTGTAGGGGGTTTCCACTGTTTAGGTACATCAGGGGCTCTCCAAACGCAACATAGTGTCCGCTATTGATTCCAGCCATTTTTTTGTTCAAAAAGTCAAACGGTGCTGCATCTTTTCCGAGACCTGTTGTGCACCCAAATAGTAGTTTTCTCCCACATATGGAATGTCTGCGTACTGAGGAGAAAATGAACCCCAAAATTTGTGTGCAATTTCTCCTGTAACCCTTGTGAAAGTAAAAAATTTTGGGCTAAAGCAAAATTTTTGTGAAAAAAAGTTAAATGTTCATGCTTTCCTTCCATGTTACATTAATTCCTGTGAAGAACCTGAAGGGTTAATAAACTTCTTGAATGGGGTTTTGAGGTCTTTGAGGGGTGCAGTTTTTAGAGTCATGTCACTTTTGGGTATTTTCTGTCCTGTAGACCTTTCAAAGTCACTTCAGATATAATGTGGTCCCTAAAAAGATGGTTTTGTAAATTGTGTTGAAAAAAATTGAGAAATTGCTGATCAGCTTTGAACCCTTCTAACTTTCCAACAAAAAAAAATTATTTAAAATATTGTGCTGATGTAACGTTATGTAAAGTAGACCTGTGGTAAATGTTTTCACCTTCAAGACCGGGCCAAATTTTACAATGCTGACCAGTATCACTTTATGTGGTAATAACTCTGGAACGCTTTCATGGATGTCACTGATGCTGAGATTTTTTCATGACATATTGTACTTCATGATAGTGGTAACATTTTGTCAATATGATTTATTTGTGAAAAAAATGAAAATCTGGCGAAAATTGTGAAAACTTGGCAATTTTCAAACTTTTAATCCCTTTCCTACATTAGACGTACTATTCCGTCCATGTGACCTGGGACCTAAGTCCCAAGGACGGAATAGTACGTCACAGTGATCAGCGGCGACCCCCGTGGAGAGCGCCGCTGATCACGGGCGGGTGTCATCTGATTATCACAGCTGACACCTGGCACTATGTGTCAGGGTCGGTCACAGACCGCCCCTGGCACATTAACCCTCGGCACACTGCGATCAAACACGATCGCAGTGTACCGGGGGTTTAGGGAAGCATCGGCAGGGAGGGGGCTCCCTCCGTGCTTCCCTGAGACCCCCGCAGCAGCGCGGTGTGCAGCGCTGCTGCGGAGGACTCCTTCACGGCAGGTCCCCGGATCCAATATGGCGGTGGGGACCTTCGGGGGCCTGCAAGCAGGCGTCTTTCTCAGTGACTGCAGAGCGCAGGCATGATAAAGCCTCCAGCAGTGCCTGCAGATTGCCGATCTGACACACTGCTGTGCAAGGTGTCAGATCAGCGATCTGACATATTACAATAATGTCCCCCCTGGGACAATGTAATAAAGTAAAAAAAAAAAAAAAAGAGTGTAAAAATAATTTATAAAAAAATCGCTAAATAAATTAAAAAAATATTCCCTAATAAATTCATTTTTTGAAAATAAAAAGAAAACAATAAAAGTACACATATTTAGTATCGCCGCGTCCGTATCCACCCGCCCTATAACACTGTCCCACTAGTTAACCCCTTTATTGAACCCCTTGAAAAATAAAAATAAAAAATGAAGCAAAAAAATGCTTTATCATCATACTACCGAACAAAAAATGCAATAACGAGCGATCAAAAAAGACGGATATAAATAACCATGGTACCGCTGAAAACATCATCTTGTCCCGCAAAAAACGAGCCGCCACACAGCATCATCAGCGGAAAAAATTAAGTTATAGCTCGCAGAATAAAGCGATGCAAAAATAATTTTTTTATATAAAATTATTTTCATTGCATAAAAGCGCCAAAACATAAAAAAACGACATAAATGAGGTATCGCTGTAACCGTACTGACCCGAAGAATAAAACTGCTTTATCAATTTTACCGCACGCGGAACGGTGTAAACGCATCCCCCAAAAGAAATTCATGAATTGCCGGGTTTTGTTCATTCTGCGTCCCAAAAATCTTAATAAAAAGCTATCAAAAAATGTCACGTGCCCAAAAATTGTACCAATAGAAACGTCAACTCGTCCCGCAAAAAATATGACCTCACATGACTCAGTGGGTCAAAATATGGAAAAATTATAGCTCTCAAAATGTGGTGATGCAAAAACTATATTTACAATAAAAAGCGTCTTTTAGCGTGCAACAGCTGGCAAATATAAAAACCTGCCATAAATAGTTGTTAGGAACGGCAGAACGCACTAAAATAATACTAAAGTGCGTTCGCCGCTCGGGGTCCACAGTGGAGTAGGTGGTGTAACTGCTGCTAAGTGGTGGCAGACAAGCAATATGGCGGTGTGATGCACACGGGTTAAACTTCACCCGGAGTGCGCAGAGCAGCCTCTGTTCAAACACAGAGGTGCCGCAACAAAAAACATACAAAACGCTGAACCTGTTAGTGACACAGGCTTCAGGTAGATGCACACACGATATCTGGTCACAGGAGCAGGACCCAAGACAGAGGAGCTGCGTCCCTCTAGACCTACCGTGTTTGCGGCGTTGCTTCTGCGGACGCCAAGGAGGGCTGCAACTGCAGCACGGCGTGGGACACTGCCGCTCGACGACAAAGCAGAAAGCAAGCGTGATGTCGAATGCTAGCGTAGCGGTGCGGTGAGCCACTGACTGGCGCTGACTGCAAAACTAATTCCCTATCCACATGCGTATTATCAGAAGGAAGGGGTTTCAAATGAGTCAGTCACCAGAATCATGCATCCGTCACCATTCACACATAGCAAGTATAGACTATACTAGCGTACTAGCGCATGGCGGAACGGCCATGCGTGCTTTTTTATAGTCGTGCGGGACCTTCCAGATCTCCGAGATGGACCAATGAGATCTGGAACAGGACCTGGGCATATGACTCCCGATCTCCAATGGGAGATAGTCTCATGAGCATGCCCAGAAGGAGCACAGAGGAACTTAGTCTCTGGAGCGGTCTGCTGCAAAGTAATCTTCTCTGCAGTAGATGGGCAGCAGGAGACCGCAGAATTTGAGGCTCTGGATTCCTGCAGAGCAGACACAGAAACCTGACGCCTAACATTAGTAATTCAAACTACCCTTTATCACCCCCTTAGTTGGGGAAAAATAATAAAATTAAAAAAAAATGTATTTATTTCCATTTTCCCATTAGGGTTAGGTCTAGGGTTAAGGCTAGGGTTAGGGCTGAGATTAGGGGTAGGGTTAGGGCTGAGATTAGGGTTAGGGGTGTGTTGGGGTTAGGGTTGGAGTTAGAATTGGGGAGTTTTCACTGTTTTGGCACATCAGGGGCTTTCCAAACGCGACATGGCGTCCGATCTCAATTCCAGCCAAAAAAGTCAAATGGCGCTGCTTCCCTTCTGAGCTCTACCATGCGCCCAAATAGTGGTTTACCCCCACATGTGTGGTATCGGCGTACTCAGGACAAATTACACAATAACTTTTGGGATCCTGTTACCCTTGGGGAAATAAAAATTGGGGGTGAAAAGATCATTTTTTGTGGAAAAAATGATTTTTCAATTGTACGGCTGTACGTTGTAAACTTCTGTGAAGCCCTTGGGGGTTCAAAGTGCTCACCACATATCTAGATAAGTTCCTTGGGGGGTCTAGTTTCCAAAATGGGGTCACTTGTGGGGGGGTTTCCACTCTTTAGGCACATCAGGAGCTCTCCAAACGTGACATGGCATCGAATCTGAATTCCAGCCAATTTTGCAGTGAAAAAGTCAAACTGCGCTCCTTCCCTTCTAAGCTCTGCCGTGTGCCGAAACAGTGGTTCCCCCCACGTATCAGGTATCAGCGTACTCAGGACAATTTGCACAATAACTTTTGCAGTCTAATTTCTCCTGTTACCCTTGGTAAAATAAAAAATTTGAACCTGAAGTAATTTGTTTTGTGAAAAAAAGTTAAATGTTCATTTTTTTTTTCTAAACATTCAAAAAATTCCTGTGACGCACCTGAAGGGTTAATAAACTTCTTGAATCTGGTTGTCATTTTTGGGTATTTTCTATCGTATAGACCCCTCAAAGTGACTTCAAATGTGATTTGGTCCCTAAAAATAAAATGGTGTTGCAAAAATGAGAAATCGCTGGTCAACTTTTAACTCTTATAACTTCCTAACAAAAAAAAATTTTGGTTCCCGAATTGTGCTGATGTAAAGTAAACATATGGGAAATTTTACTTATTAAGTTTTTTGAGTGCCATATCTCTGTGATTTAAGAGCATAAAAATTCAAAGTTGGAAAATTGCGAAATTTTCAAAATTTTCGCCAAATTTCTTTTTTTTTTCACAAATAAACACAAGTTATATGAATGAAGTTTTACCACTAACATGAAGTACAATATGTCATGAGAAAACAGTGTCAGAATCACCGGGATCCATGGAAGCGTTCCAGAGTTATTACCTCATAAAGGGACAGTGGTCAGAATTGTAAAAATTGGCCCGGGCATTAACATGCAAACCACCCTTGGGAGTAAAGGGGTTAATTTTTATGCCCTTAGATCAGAGAGCTACATCACACAAAATAGTTTACAACTTTACATCAGCACAATTTTTTAAACATAGTTTTTTTGTTGTTAGTAAGTTATAAGGGTTAAAAGTTGACCGGCGATTTCTCATTTTTCCTACAAAATTTACAAAACCATTATTTGTAGGGACCACACCACAGTTGAAGTGATTTGAGGGGTGTATATGACAGAAAATACCCAAAAGTGACACCATTCTAAAAACTACACACCTCAAGGTGCTCAAAACCACAAGAAGTTTATTAACTATTCAGGTGCTTCATAGGAATTTTTGTAATTTGGAAGGAAAAAATTAACATATAACTTTTTGTCTCAAAAATATTACTTAAGGCTGGTTTCACACTTGCGTTTTTTTGCGCTGGATTTTAGCGCTAAAAAACGCATCCGTTTTTTTTCCTATATTTTGCATGGGATGCGCTTATGTGCGCATACACATGCGTTTGTATGCGTTTTTCCGCGCATGCGTTTTTTTGTGCTGTGCGCTCGGGCGCACAAAATGCATCCTGTTGCATTTTTTGGGCGTCCGTCTTGCCTCAAAAAAACGCATGCGCGCGCAATGCGTTTTTTTTACAGCAAGACACCCATTATAAGTCTATCGGTGCGCATTGCCATGCTCATGTATGCGTTTTTTTGCGTATGCGTTTTTTTGTTGACCATTAGTTAGACAATGGAATTTAGGGGTTTGGGTTATAGTTAGGGTTAGTTAAGGGGGTTTAGGGTTAGGGTTTGCGTTAGGGTTAGTATGGTTTGGTTAAGGGTTAGGGTTTAGGGTTAGTTAGGGTTTAGGGTTAGGGTTTGGGTAGGGTTTGGTTTAGGGTTAGTATGGTTTGGTTAAGGGTTAGGGTCAGGGTTAGGGTATGGTTTGGTTAAGGGTTAGGGTTAGTAAAGTCATGGTTTGGGTTAGTGTGAGGGGCCTACTAATGTTGGAAAAAAACGCAAACGCGGTAAAAACGCACTAAAAACGCATACAAACGCATAAAAACGCTGCGTTTTTTTCATGCATGGTCATAAAAATGCTTGAAAAAAAACGCAGCGTTTGTATGCGTTTTTTCCATGCCTTTTTTTGCGGGAAAAACACGCTGCAAAAAAAAGCAAGTGTGAAAGTAGCCTAAGACCCCAATTTCTTTAGTTTCGCAAGGGTAACAGGAAAAAATGCACGGTACAATTTGTTGGGTAATTTCTCCTGAGCATGCCAATACCCCATATGTGGGGAAAAACTACTGTTTGGACACACGGCAAGGTTTGTAAAGGAAGGAGCGCCATTTGACTTTTTTAATGTAAAATTTGCTGGATCAATTAGCAGATGCAATGTTGCATTTGGAGAGCCATGATGTGCCTAAACTGTGGAAAACCCCCACAGGTGACACAATTTTGGAAAGGAGACCCCCTCAGGGAACTTATGTAGATGTGTGGAGAGCCCCTTGAACTCCCAGGTGCTTCACAGAAGTTTATAAGTTTGAGTCGTGAAAATAAAAGAATCGCTTTTTCCCACAAAAATGTTTTTACCCCCAAATTTTGAATTTTCACAAGGGTAACAGGAGAAATTGCGCTATACAATTTGTTGTGCAATTTCTCCTGATTACGCAGATACCCCATATTTGGGAGTCCTGTTTAGAGTATATTTCTACAGTCAGTAAACACTGCGGGTTCAACGCTGTGTACATTCGCAGTGTCCAACCCGCAGCGGCCAGATGTTACAGCATAGTGGATGGGATTTCAAGAGATCACCCGCGGTCACACATTCGGCACGTCTTTCCAGACTGCAGCATGCCTATTTATCTTGCGGAGACACAAGTCTCTTCAAGACAAATTTCACCTGTCCAATGGGTTGGACGCGGTGATTCAGCACGGTTCCATGTACACATGCAGAATCACCTGTGTTCAAAAGCTGACAGCGCTTTGGACTCAGCAGACGTGCTGCATTCAAAACACTGCCGATTACTGACCATGGGGATGTAGCCTTAAGACCCCTCTACATGTAGCGATGCACCAGTGATCCCGACCACGATATGATCCGGTCAGGATCGCTGGTGCATCGCTACATGGTCGCTAGTGATCTGCCAAACAGGCAGATCTCACTAGCGATGTAGCAGTGATCGCACTTACCTTTCAGACGTGGCGAGGGTGACCGTCTTCTGCCTGCGTCCATGGCTCGCTCGTCAGCGCCAGCAGGAAGCCGATGATGAGAAATGGACCAGGCCGATCTCACGCGATCAGCGATAGCCAGCGGGGGAGCCAGTCGGAGGTAAGTATCACATGTAGTGATATCGCTAGCAATATCGCTGCTGCGTCACAAAATCGGTGACGCTTTAGCGATATTGCTAGCGATATCGCTATGTGTAAAGCCCCCTTTAGGCTCACTGCGGGGCTCAAAAAAGGAGTGACGTTTTGGAAACTTGTACATCCGACCTGAGGAAGAAGTCATGGAATGGACCTCGAAACGCGTTGTCTTTGTATTTACCATGAAATAAAGCATTGATATTGGAACCTACTCCTAGAATCTACTGGATTTCCTCCATTTGAGGGTTGAAGTATAGCAGCGCGGGAACCAGGTGTTTTTTGTTTGTTTTTTTTTTCCCTTTTTGGATCTCCTCTTTGATTAGCACAGGATAAATATGAGCCGAGCCTTACTGCAATCTTTGGGAGGCAGAATGAAAAAATCAACAGTAGGTGAAGAATGCGGTATAAGTGATTAGACAACTTTATTCTTCGGGTTGGTTCGTGTTGTGAGTTCATTTTCCCCTCCGTCACTGAGGCCTGGTGAACTCCCTATTCTAGTGAAGGAAGGTAGTGAGCCTGATTATCAGGCACCTGGGACTAATGAAGACGATTGGCTGAGTGGAGTCACTGACTGGATTTAAGGCAGCCTACGCCCTTTCTGCCCTGCGGGTGATTTCTCTGTGGACTCTTGGACACCAGTCTGATTCCTGCTCTCCTAAAGCTAAGTTTTCTGTTTTGCCTATTTGCAGATTTGTTTTTGTTTTTCTTGCTTTTTGATTCTGCCACTCCCTGCTGGAGTGTGCAGTGTTCCTTGAGCTCTGTCTTCTGAAAGTACCTGAGTGCTGATTTAGTTTTTGAAGCTTAGTTGCTTCAGGGCCATTTTTATATCAGCTTGTTGGCTTTTGTCTCTCATAGGGTTTTGGCAGATTGCAGACAGCAGCCTTCCTATCCGTTCCTATCTAGGTAGTTTTTGGGCCCCGTCTTTGCTCAGCCTGTCTTTCTGTCTGTGTAAGTGTTTTCATCTTGCTTCACCGTCATTATATGTGGGGGGCTGCCTATTGCTTTGGGGTCTGCTCTGGGGCCGTTAGATTTCCCCTTTCCTCCTTTAGGCCTATGTATCTCTCCGGCTGTGATCGAGGGGTCTAGGTCATCGTAGGAACCCCCCACGGCTACTGCTAGTTGTGTTGATAGGTTCAGGGGTCTGCAATCTGATAGTTGCCAGCTTCTCTGGTTTTCAGGACTTAGCTAGCATTTCTGTTTTTGCCTCCTACGGTGACTCAATCATAACAGAATCACCCGCCAAACCGCAGATCCTGGGGTACTCAATAGCAGGAAAGAATTGTGTTTAAAAAAAAAAAAAAGGTGTGTGTATATTCTTTCCTCTATATCTCTGAGGCCGTAGGGGGAATTTTTTTTTTTCTCTCAATGGAGATAAAGCAAGTGTCTGATCGTGTGGAGCAGCTCGCTGCTGAAGTGCGAGGAATTTCCGCCTATCTTGCTCGTTCACATGCTGTTGAACCAAAGATCCCCACACCTGATGTATTTTTTGGGGATCGATCTAAATTTTTGAGTTTCAAAAATAATTGTAAATTATTTTTTGCTTTGAAGCCTAACTCGTCAGGGAGCCCCGTGCAGCAGGTTAAAATTGTCATCTCTTTGCTGCGCGGCGATCCCCAGGATTGGGCGTTTTCTTTGAAACCAGATGACCCTATTCTGACTAATGTGAACGCATTTTTTCAAGCCTTGGGGTTGCTGTACGATGAACCTAATGCTATTGATCAGGCTGAAAAGACCCTGTTAGCATTGAACCAGGGTCGAGAATCTGCAGAGTTGTACTGTCAAAAGTTCCGAAAGTGGGCGGTCCTTACTACCTGGAATGATAGTGCCTTGGCTGCTCTCTTTCGGAAGGGTTTGTCAGAAGCCGTAAAAGATACTATGGTGGGATTTCCTGTTCCCTCTGGTCTGGACGATTCTATGTCTTTAGCCATTCAGGTTGATCGGCGTTTACGTGAACGCAGGATTACACGAGAGGTGTTGCCACCGGTTGAACAGACGTCTGAACCTATGCAATGTGATAGAGTTTTGTCTAAGGCGCAACGTCAGGAATTCAGAAGGCGTAATAAGCTGTGTTTTTTCTGTGGCGATACCTCACATGTTATTTCTGTTTGTCCTAAACGTGAGAAACGCTTTGCACACACGTTTTCTGTTGGTGGGGTTCAGCCTAAGTTTCTTTTGGTGATTACTCTGATCTGTTCCCTGTCCACATTTTCCGCCAAGGCTTTTGTGGATTCGGGAGCAGCGCTAAACCTAATGGACTTGGATTTTGCTAAACGTTGTGGATTTCCGTTGACACCTCTGCAGACGCCTATCCCTTTGAGGGGGATTGATGCTACCCCTCTGGCTAAAAATAAACCTCAGTTTTGAACCCAGTTGGTCATGCGGGTCGCCCCAGACCACCAAGAAAATTGCAGATTTTTGGTGTTGCATGGTCTGCATGATGCCGTTGTTCTGGGGTTTCCCTGGTTGCAGATTCATAATCCAGTTTTGGATTGGAAGTCTGTGTCTGTGGTGAGTTGGGGTTGCCGGTGTACCTTTAGTGAGGCTCCGGTTTTTTCCACCTCTCCTCAGTCGCATGAGGTTCCTGACTATTTGGCGGACTACTATGATGTATTTAGTGAGAATGAGTCTGCGTCCTTGCCTCCTCATAGGAGTTATGACTGTGCAATTGAACTAAACCCGGGGTGTAAATTTCCTAAGGGTCGGCTCTTCAATTTATCTGTACCCGAGCACGAGGCTATGCGGTCCTATATTAAGGAGGCGTTGGAGAAGGGTCATATTAGACCATCCTCTTCACCCTTAGGTGCCGGGTTTTTTTTTTGTGGCCAAGAAGGATGGTTCTTTAAGGCCTTGTATTGATTATCTTGCCCTCAATAAAATTACTATTAAATATCAGTATCCGTTACCCCTGATTTCGGATCTATTCTCTAGAGTCAGAGGTGCTTGCTGGTTTACCAAGCTTGACCTCAGGGGGGCGTATAATCTTATCCGCATTAAGCAGGGGGATGAATGGAAGACGGCGTTTAATGCTCCGGAGGGACATTTTGAGTACCTGGTGATGCCTTTTGGGCTCACTAATGCCCCTTCTGTCTTCCAGTGCTTCATGAACGATATTTTCCGAGACTTTGTCGATAAATTTTTGATTATCTATCTGGATGATATTTTGATCTTCTCCAAGGATTGGGATTCTCATGTGGAACATATTCGGACTGTGTTCCGGATCTTGAGAGAGAATTCTCTGTATGTCAAAGGATCAAAATGCCTTTTTGGAGTACAGAGAATTTCTTTTTTGGGATTTATTTTGTCTCCGTCAACTATTGAAATGGACCCGGCCAAGGTACAGGCCATTTATGATTGGGTTCAGCCCACTTCTTTGAAGCCCCTCCAGAAGTTTTTGGGTTTTGCTAATTTTTATCGGAAATTTATAGCAAAATTTTCTAGTATTGCCAAACCATTGACTGACCTGACCAGGAAGGGTGCGGATGTGTTGAATTGGTCTCCGGAGGCGGTTGCTTCCTTTCAGGAGCTGAAGCGTAGATTTACCTCCGCCCCGGTTCTGCGGCAACCTGATGTCTCACTCCCGTTCCAGGTAGAGGTGGGTGCTTCTGAGATTGGTGCAGGAGCGGTGTTGTCCCAAAAGGATCCGGTAACATCTAAAATGAATCCCTGTGCTTTCTTTTCCCGTAAGTTCTCTTCATCTGAACGTAACTATGATGTGGGGAATCGGGAACTGTTGGCCATGAAATGGGCATTTGAGGAGTGGAGACATTGGTTGGAGGGAGCCAAACATCAAGTTGTGGTCCTCACTGACCACAAAAATTTGATTTACCTAGAGTCGGCTAAACGCTTGAACACTAGACAGGCTAGGTGGGCCTTGTTTTTTACACGTTTTGATTTTGTGGTCTCTTTCCTTCCTGGAACTAAGAATGTCAAGGCAGACGCCCTCTCTAGGAGTTTCTTTGCTGATTCTCCTGTGGTGACCAAGCCTGCCACCATCTTAGGCGAAGGGGTAGTTCTTTCTGCCATCTCGCCCGATTTGAGACTTGCTCTGCAAGAGTTCCAGGAGGACAGACCTGAGCGTTGCCCCAGTGGAAAGTTGTATGTTCCTGACCAGTGGAAGAAGAGAGTGATGTCTGAAGTTCATTGCTCTGCATTGGCTGGTCATCCAGGTATTTTTGGTACTAGAGATCTGGTGAGTCGCTCTTTTTGGTGGCCCACCTTGTCTCATGATGTCAGGAATTTTGTGCAGTCCTGTGGGACTTGCTCCCGGTCTAAATCTTGTTCTCGCTCTAGTGGGTTGTTGATGCCTTTGCCGGTCCCCAGGAGGCCATGGACCCATATTTCAATGGATTTCATTTCTGATATGCCGGTCTCTCAAAGAATGACTGTTATTTGGGTGATTTGTGATAGGTTCTCTAAGATGGTTCATCTTGTACCACTCCCTAAGTTGCCATCTTCCTCTGAGTTGGTGCCTCTGTTTTTGCAACAGGTGGTTCACTTGCATGGGATTCCTGAGAACATTGTATCTGACAGAGGAGTTCAATTTGTGTCTAAGTTTTGGAGGACGTTCTGTTCCAAGTTGGGAATTCAGTTGTCCTTCTCCTCTGCTTTTCACCCTCAGACCAATGGGCAGACAGAGAGAACAAACCAGACCTTGGAGTCATATTTGAGATGTTTTATTTCCGCTGATCAGGATGATTGGGTTTCATTTTTGCCCTTGGCCGAATTTGCTTTAAATAATAGAGCTAGTTCTGCCACTTTGATGTCACCTTTTTTTTGTAACTTTGGTTTTCACCTTCGATTTTCTTCAGGGCAGGTGGAGCCTTCTGCCTGCCCAGGTGTTGACACTGTGGTGGAGAGAATGCACCAGATCTGGGACCAAGTGGTGGATAAGTTATCTCTCTCCCAGGAAAAGGCCCAGCGGTTTTCCAATCGACATAGGACCATTGGTCCCCAGTTTAAGATTGGTGATATGGTGTGGTTATCATCAAAAAATATTGCTATGAAGGTGGCTTCTCCTAAGTTTAAGCCTAGATTTATTGGACCTTACAAGATTTTGGAGATTATTAATCCGGTCTCTTTTCGTTTGGCTCTTCCTGTCACATTTAAGATCCATAATGTGTTCCATAAATCCTTGTTGAAGAGGTTTGTTGAGCCAGTTGTGCCTGAGGTGGCACCTCCGGACCCTGTATTGGTTGAAGGTAACTTGGAATATGAGGTAGAGAAAATTCTGGATTCCCGTCTGGCTAGACGGAGACTCCAGTATTTGGTTAAGTGGAAGGGTTATGGTCAGGAGGATAATTCCTGGGTCTCTGCCTCTGATATTCATGCCAAAAGATTGGTGAGTGCCTTTCATCGGGCTCACCCTGATCGCCCTGGTAGCGTTGTTGAGGGTTCGGTGACCCCTCCTCAAGGGGGGGGTACTGTTGTGAGTTCATTTTCCCCTCCGTCACTGAGGCCTGGTGAACTCCCTATTCTAGTGAAGGAAGGTAGTGAGCCTGATTATCAGGCACCTGGGACTAATGAAGACGATTGGCTGAGTGGAGTCACTGACTGGATTTAAGGCAGCCTACGCCCTTTCTGCCCTGCGGGTGATTTCTCTGTGGACTCTTGGACACCAGTCTGATTCCTGCTCTCCTAAAGCTAAGTTTTCTGTTTTGCCTTTTTGCATCTAAGATTTGTTTTTGTTTTTCTTGCTTTTTGATTCTGCCACTCCCTGCTGGAGTGTGCAGTGTTCCTTGAGCTCTGTCTTCTGAAAGTACCTGAGTGCTGATTTAGTTTTTGAAGCTTAGTTGCTTCAGGGCCATTTTTATATCAGCTTGTTGGCTTTTGTCTCTCATAGGGTTTTGGCAGATTGCAGACAGCAGCCTTCCTATCCGTTCCTATCTAGGTAGTTGTTGGGCCCCGTCTTTGCTCAGCCTGTCTTTCTGTCTGTGTAAGTGTTTTCATCTTGCTTCACCGTCATTATATGTGGGGGGCTGCCTATTGCTTTGGGGTCTGCTCTGGGGCAGTTAGATTTCCCCTTTCCTTCTTTAGGCCTATGTATCTCTCCGGCTGTGATCGAGGGGTCTAGGTCATCGTAGGAACCCCCCACGGCTACTGCTAGTTGTGTTGATAGGTTCAGGGGTCTGCAATCTGATAGTTGCCAACTTCTCTGGTTTTCAGGACTTAGCTAGCATTTCTGTTTTTGCCTCCTACGGTGACTCAATCATAACAGGTTCGATTACTGCAATACCAGATTTATATTTAGTTTTTATTTTTGGCTGCTGTCACACACTAAAAGACGCTTTTTTTTGTTTTCAAAAACTAGTTTATGCATCACCATATTTTGAGAGCTATAATTTTTCCATGTTTCTGCCGACAGAGTCATGTGAGGGCTTGTTTTTTACTAGACTAGTTGACATTTTTATTGGCACCATTCTCGGGCTCATGACATTTTTTGATTGCTTTCTATTCAGATTTTGGAAGGCAGAATAAACAAAAACTAACAATGCTGGAATTGTTTTTTGGGCTTTTTTTGATGCTGTTCCGCATGTGGTAAAATTGATAAGGCAGCTTTATTCTTTGGGTCAGTACGATTGCAGCGGTACCCCCATATATATCTTTTGTTATGTTTTGGCACTTTTACACAGTAAAAATTATTTTATAGAAAAAATTATTTTTACAACGCTTAATTCTGAGAGCTATAACTTTTTATTTTTTGGCTGATGGAGTTGTATGGCAGCTTGATTTTTTGCGGGACGAGATGACTATTTCAGCGATACCTTTTATACATTAGTCTTTTTGATCATGTTTTATTTCATTTTTTGTTCAGGGGTATGATGATAAAGCATCATATTTTGCCTCGCTTTTTTTTTTCTTACTGGGACAGTTTTATAGGTCTGGTCGTTCTGGACGTGGTGATACAAAATAAGTGCACTTATATTGTTTTGTGGTTTTTTTTCATAATATCATAATATTTATGGCTACAATATAATTTTTTTTCCTTTTTTGTGATTTAAAAAAGTATATTTTTACAACTTTTTTTTGTTTTTTTTTTCATAATATAATATTTATGGCTACAATATAATTTTTTTTCCTTTTTTGTGATTTAAAAAAGTATATTTTTACAACTTTTTTTTTTTACTTCGTCCCACTATGGGACTCTGTTAAAAGTTAAGGCAGTGCAGTACCATTGATATACCTTATAACCTGTCAGCCCTACACTGACATGCACTGCACATGATCTAAGTAACTTTCTAGTGCCTGGTGAATCAGATATCATCATGACAACATCAGGTCACCATGGCAACGATCGGGACCCCGCGATGACAGGCATTCTTCCCTCTGGCGGCACTCTAAATGCTGCAATCACACCTATCACAGCATTTAAGGGATTAACATGCCTGGAGCTGTCCGGGCACCTCTCCTGGCACTGATAGTCGTCGGGTGTCAGCTGTCAGAATCAGCTGACACTCGACGGCTATCACCTGCACACAGCCCCTTGTGTGCGGGTGATCACCATGACCTACATGTACTTCACCAGGAAGTCCTTCTCAATCATGACATTATAAAAATTTCAAAATGTTAACATTATTTGTCAAATTTTAGATATTTTCATAAACACGCAAATCATATCAACCAAAATGTACCAAGAACATGATGTACAATATGTTATGAAAAAAATATTCTCAGATTCACTACGATCCGTTAAAGCGTTTCAGAGTTATTACTATAAAAAATGACACTGGTCAGATTTAAAAAATTTGGCCTGGTCGTTAAGGTCAAAATTAGCTCCATCACTAAGGGAAGAGTGCTATGTCAAAGTCTGAATGTCACGACATGTTTGTTGACGTGTCTTACCGCACAAAGGAGATTTCGGAGAACTTTAAAGAATAGTTGTTGATGCTCATCTGGAATAAGTTGTCTAAGTCTAATCTTTTTGACTAATTTGTTGGATCTTGTTCTTTTTGAATTTGTGTGAAAATCTGATGTAGCTTTAGGTCAAATTTTTGTAGAAATATAGAAAATTCTGACGGGTTTACCAACTTTCAAGCAAAACTATACTAAGAAATCACTACTAATGTAATTCTTTTTTCCAAACAGGGTGTTCGGTTTTGTGGCCAGAAAGGGAAATGGCAATGACAATATCTGTCATCTTTTTGCGGAACACGATCCAGAACAACCTGCTAGTGCCATTGTGAACTTTGTGTCAAAGGTCATGATTGGGTCTCAGAAAAAAATGTAAAACGACTCAGTAAAAGAATTGATTGAAGGACAATAATCCAATTGTGCCTTACTTTTTTATCTACATATAAGCATAAATACAAATAATTACAAGACTGAGAAGATAAGTAGAAAAGGAAAATCTTCAGCGCGGTATCAAGAAATTCATGACACATTCCCCTCTTATTTTAAAATGATTTGATTCATTGAGACTTTCAGTATTATGGTTCCAGAGATTATATTATATATACAGTTTTATGGTATTTTCTCACTTTCTGAAAATATTGCATAGGAAACATTGTTAACATGTTTTTACTCTGTACAATAAAAATAAAAGCAAACTTTTTAATATTTTAAACCTCTAAAGAGCTTACACGTCCTAGCAGAAATCACTGCTGCCTTTTATATTTCTTCTTCCAAAAATAGCAAAAAATCTCATTACTGGATAACAATCTATTTTTAATAAAATAAAAATGCGCACAAAAAAAATCATAGACCATGGATATGGCTGTGTAAATTAACCCCACTTTTAGCTTCTTTAATGTTTTAAAACAATAGTTTTATATATTAAACCCAAATAACTAAGTCGGAAAACAAGAAAGGAGAAACAACTTAGGAAATTAAGCAGTTGTTAAAGTATGTTTGTTTTTGAAAATGGTGAGTGCAAGTGGTTTAGAGAATAAGTTGAGAATTCTCATTCTATTGTGAGGAGGTTAGCGCACTAAAGGTTTACTGTAAGTGGAACGCTGAAGGAAATTAAGTAGGTGACCATCAAAGGTTAGTGAAAAGAAGATGAGTTGTTTGGGAAGAATTTTGTCACCCAGAACAGTATATTTAAGGTAAACTAAAATTTTCACAAAGTGAAGATTTTCCCAGCATAAAATGCTAAGCATAATTTAAGGTAATAAAAGAAATTATGATTAGTTTAACACCTAATATCCCAATGTGTATGTAGATAGCCGTTAAAAAGTACAGTGCAGTAAAGGCAATATTCAAGTTAACAGGTATCGGAGATGTTGAACATTCTGCAATCTGCGCTTGTCATGTTATAGAGAAGGAGCAGATTGTTATTTAGTTTTGCGGAAAAATATTTAAAAACTTGTATTATATTTTTCGATGAGTCTGCAGATGGATATAAGAACTTCCCTCTGGAATTATTATCCCACACAGCAGGAATTGACTGCATTCTCATTAAGGCTAGATTCACATTAGCGTTTGAGTCCACAGCGTGGAGCTGCGGACTTCTTTCCTTAAACTCCGCCTACTCCCGCATGCGTCCTGCGTACCTATCTTTAACAATGTGTACACAGG
Organism: Dendrobates tinctorius; assembly: GCF_039654945.1. Lineage (NCBI taxonomy): Eukaryota > Metazoa > Chordata > Amphibia > Anura > Dendrobatidae > Dendrobates > Dendrobates tinctorius. The sequence continues at coordinate 14,140,470 of NW_027361829.1, read as the reverse complement.
GACATGTGTTTTGAAGTGCCCTCCGAACGCAACATGCTGCATTTTCTTGCGTTTGGGCACATCAAACCGACGCACGCAGACACATCCACATACAACGCATGTCCCTGCATACACAATTTTAAAGATAGTTACGCAGGACGCATGTTGAATCCATTCACCTTTACATGATCATGGAACCTCCAACGGTATATGCAGTAGATGGTTCTTAGTACGGTTGGGTATTCCTAACAATGTCTACATGTCCGTAAATATCAATTCTTAATATAGAGGGGATACATAGAACTTCAGCCACTTTGTCAACAATGGAAACTAGATACTATTTTTATTTTTTGAATCTTTATCTTTAGGCTATGTTCACAAGTTGCATTTTTTGCTGTGTGTTTTTTTTAATGGAAATTAAAAGCTGCTTTTTACAGTACCAACAAAAGTTACGAGACTTTAGAACGCTCATGCACACACTTTGTTTTTCCTGACTGAATTGGAAAATTGCTGCGATTTTGCAAACTGCGGCATTTCACTTCCTTCAGCATTTTTGCAGTGTTTTTTTTCACAGAAAAGCAAAAATGCAGAAAAAACACAGGTATTGGGTTTTGAAGCATTTTTGATGCAAAAACCTAGGAAATTGCATCATGGTTTTTTTGCATCACTAAACTTTATCAGCATGGACAAGAAACAATAAAAATACAGCAAAAAAAATAGTAAAAACCTGCCTTTTGTAAACAGCTTCTTTACTGCCAATAGAGCAGGTTTTGCCTGCAGAAGAAAAAAACACAGCAAAAACGCAACGTGTGAACATAACCTTACAGCCTGACTAGAAATTATCATTGTAAAGTAAACGTGTCACGTGGAAAAGTGCTATTAACCTGCAGATATGGCAAAAAGCAAAGAAAACGGGCACCATCCATAAATATCTATTTAAGTGGCATCACCATGTGCCTATAAATAAATATGCATAGGAACTCATAAGAAAAAAGTATATGCACAAAAGTAGGGATCACCAACAAAAAATATAGTCAGAAAAATTCAACAATTTTTATTATTAATATAGTGAACACAGCAGACAAAACTCTATGTTAAAAACAATTAAAAAGTCTGAACAAACAGACACAGATCATAAAACAAAGACAATGGGTCATATAATTAAATAGTAAAATACTACGAGTCCCAAGATTAGCCGTACAATCAGTAAACCGTATATAATAACAAATATCTGTTAATTATCATTGCTCACATCACCTAACAGGCAAGTGCAATCACACTCATGATATCCTAATGTCATTTATAATTAAACCTCTATGACCAGTGTTATGCAACAGATCTTGGTGGTAAAAGCTGCAGGTACAAAGCAATATAGACAGAATATTATACCAAAATATAACAGCTTATCACCATATTACCAGCGCTTTACCAGCAAACCAGATCCTGGGGGTTTGAGTGAAAACCTCCCTTCCCTAGCATAGTACCAACTGGTTCCCGGGAGTATGCAGGCATACGGCCAAATTACATGAGACCGGTAAACCCACGCGTATCGACACAGTGATGTGTCTTTTTCAAGGTCCTCGATCTGGTTTGCTGGTAAAGCGCTGGTAATATGGTGATAAGCTGTTATATTTTGGCATAATATTCTGTCTATATTGCTTTGTAACTGCAGCTTTTACCACCAAGATCTGTTGCATAGCACTGGTCAGAGAGGCTTAATTATAAATAACATTAGGATATCATGAGTGTGATTGCACTTGCCTGTTAGGTGATGTGAGCAATGATAATTAACAGATATTTGTTATTATATACGGTTTACTGATTGTACGGCTAATCTTGGGACTCATAGTATTTTACTATTTAATTATATGACCCATTGTCTTTGTTTTATGATCTGTGTCTGTTTGTTCAGACTTTTTAATTGTTTTTAACATAGAGTTTTGTCTGCTGTGTTCACTATATTAATAATAAAAATTGTTGAATTTTTCTGACTACATTTTTTGTTGGTGATCCCTACTTTTGTGCATATACTTTTTTCTTATGAGTTCCTAACCTGCAGATATGGGGATAATCTGCAGGTTAATAGCGTTGTGAACCTGCCCTGCGCCTGCACTTGGACCCTGCTGCCGTGAGGAAATTAAATGCAATAAAGGCAGCGCCAGTGTGGGTTCAGTCACCTCACTCTGTATAGACTGCAGAGCTGCTGTCAGTCAGTGACCGAAGTGTGGTTACAGCCACCGCTCTCTATACACAGAGCAGTGACTGAACCCACACCGGCGCCGCCCCCGTGACTGAAAGCAGAATGCTGCCGAGAGGAAGAAAGTTATCTTTCTCCCAGCAGCGGGAGTCTAAACGCAGGCACCGGGCAGGTTCACAAAGCTTATTATTATTACTCTTATCCCCTTATCTGCAGGATAATAGCGTTTTCTATGTGACAGGTTCACTTTAAATGAATCTGATCTTCTATCACATGTTCCAGCTGTTGTCCTTGTATGAAATGATGTCCAAATGAGGAATATTGGAAACATTGGATAGAATACCTAAAAGGAAGTACTACAGTAACATTGCTAAAACCAGTTCAGTTAGTTATGTAACTGTAGATGTTTGATTGTTACATCTTGTTGCTTTCCTTCTTCAGTACTGATGTGAACTCTTTTTATGCAGTATGTCCTTCTACTTTGAATTTACCGTCTTGAAATTATTTTTATTTGATTGTGTTTTTATTTTGTGATCAATTTTCCTATCCTAAAATTATTGGTCTTGCCAATCCTGGGCTTCTTAAAAGCCAGAAACCCATTTATGGACCAACCTGAAGTCAATGTACTTTTTAAAATGTTGACACGCTATTGTAGTGAATGCCTTATTTTAATGGTATATTACCATGTAATTTTTTATATAAGATATTTTAATGCTGCACATAATTAACAGTAGATGATAAATGTGAATATGGATTCACTTGCATTTTTGGTTGAAAACAATTTAATATTCAGCACTTCACTTCGTAGTCTTCATTAGATTTTACACAGGTACTTTGATCTTTTTTACACAGAGTATGACTCACATATATGCCAGTAATCCTGCTTTTTAAGTATACTGTTATTTCAGAGTGTTAATACATGCAAATGCAAATTTGGTAAAAGCCATGTTTAAATAATATAATGCCAGTGTATTTATCGTCCTTCTGTCATGTATACCTTACTCTGCTAGCTCTTTTTCTTCTGTACAAATGTATCCACTATGTAAAAATAATTGCTTTACACATTCTATGTATAGTCCTCTACTTTGCCATTAAATATCAACTTTATTTAGATTAAAATAAAATGTGAAATTTAAGTGAGTGTCTCAGTTATTTTACATTAAAGGGGGTAGCCTCCTCTGGGGACATTTTTTTCTTAAAGAAGCACTCCCCATCAAAGTTTATATCCTCTTAATATATTGCAATCATCATATTATATGGCACTGTGTACTTACAATTGCTCATTTTCCTTTCTACCCAGCTAATTCTGTTTTCTCTGCTTGACTTATTCCCCTCTTCATCTCCTGAGACAGCTGCCTCCTCCTCCCCCTGCCAGGGAGAAAATTGACTTTCTCCATAGAGCTTAGAAGGATTCAGCTAGTTAGTTTTTAATCACTTCATCTCATAGACCTATTGGAAAACAGAAGAATTAGCTGGGTAGAAAGACAAAATGAGCAATTGCAAGTACACAGTGTTGTATAATATGATGACAATATGCAATATTTTAAGAGAATGAAACATTTTTGAGAGAGCTTCTTTAACCCCTTTTTGACGTGGTCCTTAACCCATTCATGACCAGAGACATTTTTGGTTTTGCTATAACTTTTAATTTTTCTGTCAATATGGCCATATGAGGGTTTGTTTTTTGCGGAATGTTATACTTTTGAACAACACCATTGGTTTTAACATATCGTGTCCTGGAAAACGGGAAAAAAATTCCAAGTGCGTTGAAATTGCAAAAAAAGTGCAATCCCGCACTTGTTTTTTGTTTTGCTTTTTTTTTTAGGTTCACTAAATGCTAAAACTGACCTGCCATTATCATTCTCCAGATCATTACGAGTTCATAGACACCAAACATGTCTATCTAGGTTCTTTTTTTATTTAAGTAGTTAAAAAAAATTCCAAACTTTGTTTTAAAAAAAAAAATGTGCCATTTTCCGAGACCCGTAGCGTCTCCACTTTATGTGATCTCTGGTCGGGTGAGGGCTTATTTTTTTGCGCGCGACTTTTTTAATGATATCATATTGATGCAGATACGATCTTTTGATCCTCCATTATTGCATTTTAATGCAATGTCGCGGGGACCAAAATGCGTAATTCTGCATTTTTACTTTTCTCGCTACGCCGTTTAGCTATCAGGTTAATCCTTTTTTTATTGATAGATCGGATGATTCTGAACGTGGCGATACCAAATATGTGTATGTTTGGTTTTTTTATTGTTTTATTTTGAATGGGACAAAAGGGGGGGTGATTTGAACTTTTTTATTTTATATTTTTAAAAACATTTTTTTTTTCACTTTTGGCATGCTTCAATAGTCTCCATGAGAGACTAGAAGCTACCATAACCCGATCGGCTCTGCTACATGCAGGCGATGATCAGATCGCCTGCATGTAGCAGAATACCTCACGTGCTATGAGCAGCAACCACCGGGTGGCGCTCATAGCAATTCAGCAGTGACAACCATAGAGGTCTCCGGGAGACCTCTAGTTGTCATGCCAACCCATCGGTGACCCGCGATCACGTGAACCGTCAATCTCATCATTTCTTAGTATTTCTGGCAATCAGATTGCCTTAACCCCTTAATGACCGGAGCTTTATTCAGTTTTGCGTTTTCCTTTTTCACTCCCCTTCTTCCCAGAGCCATAACTTTTTTATTTTTCCATTATTTTTTGCGGGACTAGTTGTACTTTTGAACGACACCATTGGGTTTTCCATGTAGTGTACTCGAAAATGGGAAAAAAAATTCCAAGTGTGGTGAAATTGTTTTTTGTTTAGCTTTTTTGCTAGGTTCACTAAATGCTAAAAGTGACCTGACATTATGATTCTCCAGATCATTGCGAGTTCACAGACATTAAACATGTCTATGTTCTTTTTTATCTAAGTGATGAAAAAAAATTCCAAAGTTTGATCGTCCGTTATTGCATTTTAATGCAATGTCACAGCGACCAAAAAAGCGTAATTACGGCACTTTGATTTTTGATCAGGTTAATCCTTTTTTTATTGATAGAACGGGTAATTCTGAACGCAGCGAAACCAAATATGTGTAGGTTTGATTTTTTTTTTTTTTTTTTTTGATTGTGGTGAAAAAAACTTTTTAATTTTTTTTTATTTTTAAACACTTTTTTTTTTTTTTTAACTTTTGGCATGCTTCAATAGCTGCTACAGCCCGATCGGCTCTGCTACATAGAGGTGATGCATAGATCACCTCTATATAATAGTATTACAGCATTGTTATGAGCGCTGACCACAGTGTGGCACTCATAGCAATCTGCCATCTATGAGACCTCAGGTTGTGACGGCAACGCGTCGCTGAACCCCGATCATGTGACGTGTCGCGATGCGCTCATCTCCGGCCGCGCGCCGGAAGCACTAGTTAAAAGCCCACTGTCAGCATTTCACAGCGGGATTTAACTAGTTAATAGGCACAGCTGGATCGCCGGAGCCCACCTCAAAGTGGGGGATACTGACCGCTGACGTGCTACCCCGTCTGCGGTCAGTAAGGGGTTAAACACTGATGTCACCAGCCTCTAAGAGCACTGATCAGAGGTTGGTGCCTGGCAACCATCAATCGCACCAATCAAAGGGTGCAAACACACGGGAACTTCCCTGTGACCTGCCTAGGATCGGAGCTATAAGAGCACCGACCCTTGGCTGATTCCTGGCACTTCAGCTAGCTCTGATTGGTGCGATCGACAATAACATCGATCACACCAATCACAGCATACAGACACTGTGTGACCTGTCTGTAACCTCCCTGCATGTCCTCCTAGTAGTTGATGATTTGTACAATGCGGTTATGCTGGCCAATCTGCGTTTTGCTGGGCCTTGTATGCCACAATCGCTCGCTGCTCCTGCTGCTAGAGGCAGCACACTGGACCCCAGGCAGAGCACAGGGGAACCAGGCAGCACACAGGAGGCAGATACAACGGGGTCCCAGGCAGCTCACAGGGGCCCCAGGCAGAGCACAGGGCCACAGGCAGCGCATGGGGCCCCAGGCAGCACACGGGGGGGCAGACAGTGAATGGGGTCCCACGCAGTGCACAGGGCCCCAAGCAATGCAAAAGGGGCCACAGGCAGCATATAGGGGCCCCGGGCAGCACACGGGGCAGAGACAGTGCACAGGGCCCCAGACAGCACACGGGGGCAGACATTATGCAAGGGGGAGAAGAGACAGCGCGCAGGGCCCCCTTGTGCGCTGTCTGGGACCCCTGTACGCTGTTTGGGGGACCCCCTGTGTGATGTTTGGGGCCCCGTTCTTGAGTAAATCACTTAATCTTGTGCGATGTCTGGGGCTCCTGTGTGATGTCTGCGTCCCCTTTGCAATGTCTGGGGCCCCTTTATGCTGCCTGGGGCTCTGTGCATTGTATGGGACCCTGTTCGCTGTTTCTGCCCCCGTGTGAGCTGTCTGGGACCCCTGTACGCTGCTTGGGACCCCCTGTGCGATGTTTGGGGCCCCGTTCTTGAGTATATCACTCAATCCTGTGTGATGTCTGGGGCCCCTGTATGCTACCTTGGGCACCATTCACTGTCTCTTTCCCCTGTGTGCTGCCTGGGGCCCCTGTGTGTTGCCTTGGGCCCTGTGTGCTGCCTGGGGCCCCCGTGTGCTGCCTGGGACCCCGTTTGCTGTCTCTGCACCCCCATGTGATGCCTGGGACCCCATTCGCTGTCTCTGCCCCGTGTGCTGCCTGGGGCCCCGTTCGCTGTCTCTGCCCCCCGTGTGCTGCCTGGGGTCCTGTGCGCTGCCTGGGTCCCCTGTGTGCTGCCTGGGACCCCGTTTGCTGTCTCTGCCTCCCGCATGCTGCCTGGGGCCCCGTTTTTGATGGTTCTCAAAAGCGTGAAAAATTTGATCTACAGCAGCTGGAGTATATTCTGACTTGGAGGGGAATAATCTGGCCTAGGCCAATTTATACCCCGGGGTATAGTTTGGCCTAGGCCATAATATACCCGGAGTATGTTCTGGCTCAGAGGGATATAAACTGGCCTAGGCCAATTTATACCCCGGGGTATAGTTTGGCCTAGACTAGAATATACCCGGGGTATAATCTGGCCTAGGCCACTTTAACCCCGGATATATTCTGGGTGGGGGGTTAATCTGGCCTGTTACACTGGTACTGTTTTGTTATGAGCATATCCATTTGTGTAGTGTATACTGTGTAATATGTTGTTCTTTCTACTGTTAAGTTAATTATTCTATTGATTGGTACTGCTACACTTAAATGTGTATTACCATTGTGCTTTGTTTATTTACCATGATGTGAATTGTGTTTATTGTACTATGATGTGTTAATCTTACAATAGGGTAGGTGTAGTTTCTATTAGTGGCCACTAGATGGGGGAGCATTATAGTGTTCAAGGCTCTCAACTAGTGTATAGTGTGCAGAATAGGGATAGGAAATAGTTATGGTAGGAGGGACTGCTGTGTGATAAGGCTAGACACAGGAACAGTTAGAACCCAGAGGGCAAGGGACACCCGAACCGTCCACACGGGCTATAGGCTCAGGACGCCACAGCAGTCATGCAACTTGAAGTGAAGAGAACCTTAGCCATCCACAGCATCAGAACAGATAAGCAACGGGTCAGTGAAGTTTGAAGGGCCAGAATGTGGCAACTCATTGTTTGGGCAGAAACCCTTAGTACCGGGGCAAAACTATCAAGGGACCCCACAGAAGCAGTGAGCACGGACAGTAAAGATGCGGTGCAGATGAAAAAGACAGAACAGAAGGGCAGTACTCTCTTTCAGAGGTTTTCTTCTTCGGTAAATAATGATCTTGAATCTGGTGCAAAACAGACCGAGGGAGGCATAACCGTAGCAGAATTGCACAGAGGGAGTGCTGAAGTATCATCAGTAGAGATGAGCGACTTTGCCTTTTTTCGTGTCAAGTCGGGTTTCATGAAACCCGACTTTCTCAAAAGTCGGGTCGAACGAAATCGGCTGATTATCGTGAAAAGTCGAAGGCCGACTGAAACACGAAACCCAATGCAAGTCAATGGAGAACCACGGTCGGCAGGGAGTGGAGGACAGGAAACACACCTACAGTGCCCATTTTAATGCCAAAAACATCAATTCTTATTACTTAAGCTTGTCAACCTTAATTTACTTTATAATAATAGGCATTGAAAACTGGGGGTTATTTGGCTAAAGTTGCGGGGGGGTTAGGGCTGGCTCCAGATTTTCGTGGGCCCTGGGCCAAAGAGTATCACTGGGCTCCTTTAACACATGCCACAATTCATGATCCTCTGATACGGCAGAGAAATAGCGGTATAGTACAATGAAAAATACTTCACTTCTTACATCTCATGACTGATATCCAGTTTAAATTCTCCAATAGCTCCTAAAATGGACAGTATATTACTCCATCAAGTATTATGGCCATCGCATAGTGCGCTATACAGAGTAATGGGGACCACATATTTCTCCATACAGAATCATTGGCTCCATATAATGTTTGAAACAGTATATGATGAGCTCCACATAATGCTACAGTATATGTTGGTCCCCATGGATGAAGCTCCACTGTGTTATGGGCCCAAATAATGCTCCATATATAATGGGCCCCATTTCTAATGCTCCAGTGTATAATGGGCCCTGTAAATGCTGCCCCAGTGTCTGATGTCCACCTTTGGAATTCTCCAGTGTATGGTGGGCCCCATAAATCATTCTCCAGAGTATAGTGCTCCCCCATAATTGCTCCCAACCTTTAAAACAATTAAATAAGTCTCGCTAGGGAATCCCTGTACTCTGGACTCCTCCTCGTCCCAATCTTCCATCTCTCTGCACTTGGACTGTTTAGGCAGAGGGCGTACAGACATGATGTCATTGCGCTCTCTGACCAGAATGTCACTGTCAGGAAACGCAGAAGACGTCACGGCGGTGGAGCAGGGAGAGGTAAGTATTTCAACTTTGCAAGTGCTGTGATACTGAGCAAGCAGGGGGGGCCCACTCGTTGGTGACGGCACTGGCACAGGGCCCCTCATAGTACGGCGGTGTGTCTGACGGCGGGTGGGCCGTCACCCATGAGTTTGCCCCCCCACCTGCTCAAGGAACCTGCACTTTCATCTGCACCTTCCTCTTTGTCACCGTGTAAGGTGGTATAGTATGCGGGAAGGGGAGCCTGAGTTTCATCAGGGTCAGATTCTGGCTGTGTAGAGTGCGAGGGGAATGTAGTGGTCTGGGTCAATGTACCAGCAGAATCATCTAGCAGGGGCTGGTCATCAGTGCACTTGTGGCGCCCCCAGGAGTACAGTCACCACAGTGGCATTACCTCCCTCCTAGGGAGTGTGATGTCATGCTTGGGAGCAACGAAGGATCTCTAGCAGTTAAACCAACACACAACACAGTTCCCACTCCAGGCCAGCAGGGAGACCTCTGAACCTGACTGCGGGAGGAGGGAAGCTAGGGCAGTCTGTGAAGGGAAGGGGAAGTGTGTGGATGTGAGAAGGGGAGCTGGAGGATGAGCAGAGTTGAGGCTCACTCCTAGCTGGAGCGCATGGTCGGTATTCCAGTCTCCGAGTTTGTAGGGACACTGACGGTCCTGCAGCAGAAACCGGAGGAAGTAGCAGCTGTAAATGCTCTGTTCCCAACTAAGGCTCGGAGGCCCCAGCAGCGACGTGTGAGCCAGAAGGAAAAGGCTATGGCTGCCTACCTTATGAGAAAGTTCCAAAAGAGAGTCAACAGGGGGAACTTCAGTGAACTCAGTACTGCGAGTACCTCAGATAAGCGCTACCTATCTGCAGAGAGAGAATTCCAAATTTGCTTCCAGGCTGACCCAACTCCTCCATCTGTACTCTGGGTCCTGGACGGCACTTACCAAGTACAGGTAAAGGAACTGCACGACTGTGTCTGTCATTCTACTGCACCTGGCGCACGGCTCTGCTACATCCTGTACTGCACACCATCTACCAACTCTTTCATCTGCCCTGCGACTACGGCCCTACCTGTGCAGGGCTTCTACATCTTAGCTGCACCACAACATCTGTCCCAGAGAAGCGACACTGCAGCATGGGTCAATCTGATCAGAAATCACGGGTGGCGTCATGTATCATTCACCTATAAACGTTATTCACCCCTTTGCATGGACGCCCAGGGCGACGGAAAGGGTCATCACCACCAACGTGACACATCCACCGGCCCGGTACCGATTAACCCCACTGCCCTGGCTGGCCACCCACACTCCATGTCAGATTCATCTTGGACTGGGGAATTCACGATTTGACTTGATAACCCAGGCATGGTATGATAGAAAGAGCTACATGGACTAATGTGAAGTGTGGCCTGCTGCATCATTCACTTTTGGTGGGGGTGAAGGACACAAGGAAAGGGGTTCTTCCTGACCAGGAGCCAGCACTTGATGACTCAGTGCTTGCATTTTGTGAAACTTCAGAAGAGGAGGGCATATTAGCTGGAGTCTATTTTGGCAATGTAAGCCAAAACCAGTTCCTGATGCTCCGGCTTTAAAAGTGGTTAACCTACTCCCAGAAAAGTTAGCCTTCCAGGCGTTCCGGAGCCAGACCATGATGCAGGCTCAACACCTCCTGCTTTAGCTGCTATTGTGCTTTTGCCACTACCAACAGTTGCACCACCACCATCAGCTGGCCCCCCCACGCCCACGTCCGCGGTCTCTTCCACCAAACTTCAAAATGTTGCAGAAAATGAACCCAAAATAACATCAGATATATGGTACTGTATCAGAAGCATACAGCTCTATACAGTCAAAGGATGATTGTCAATCTCCCTATATATGCCATCAGTCACACAGAGACGCTCACAGGCTCAGTATGGATTAGACAAGAATATAAAAAGTAGACAAAGTGTACAGTATCATCAGATAGCAGGTATATATAGCATAGTTTAAACATTCTAAATCTCCGTAGATATTTCAGGAGGCAGACAGACGCTCTCAGGCTCAGTATGGATTACAACACAATATAAAAAGCCGTAAAACGGTAATGGATCTGAAGAGTACAGCTGTACACAGTGTAGGGGTCAGTGTTGTCAATCTCAGTATTTATTTCCACAGTCAGAAAATAACTCTCACTTGGTCAGTTTGGATTAGACCAGAATATAAAAAGCAGTAAATGGGTAATGTATCACAAGCGTAGAGCTGTATACACTAGTGTTGGGGTAATTTTTAAATTACATATAAATTGCAGGAGTAACCCACAGACTCTCACACACTCAGGATGGATCACACCACAATATAACAAGAAGATCCGTAAGAAATAATCACACATGTGGGACAATGTTCCAGGTGTCAATGATACACTTAGAGTGGTGGGTGGAGGAGGACTTCCTGGCAGAAAGGGTACAATATCACCATATACCAGGTATATATAGCATAGTTTAAACATTAAAAATGTACGTCTATATATTCAGGAGTAGTGTTGAGCCACCCCGCTAGTGTTCCAGTTCGTTTTGGTTCGTCGAACACGAGGCAAGTTCGTTGAATGTTTGTCGAACGTTCGACGAACGTCGAACACCATTGAAAACAATGGCAGACAAACACATACAAACACATAGAAAACAATTACAAAACACCTTAAAAGGTGTCCCAAAGCAGACAAAATGCTCAGAATACAAAAATAACATATGGAAAACGGCAACTACATATAGAAAAGAGGTGGTGGAGTAAAAGGAGGAGACACAGATATAGGCATGTCATGCCCTTATGAAGTCAAGAAAGGCTGGAATAAAAATGTAAAATATCAAAGAACAGTAAAATTCTGAAATTCTGGTATCATATACCGTCGGACTTCCCACCATAAATTAGGCCAACTGCTGATCGGGCGGCGTTATTCCCACGAACCTCCGAACAGCGTCCATGAAGGCAAAGTGTTTGGTTTCCGGGGGCAGTATGTTTCAAAGCTGAACCTTAAAGGAATGTCCAGAAGGGCACCACCAGGAGTGGAGCCTGCGGCTTAATTCAACTCCACCCGGGAAACCAACCATGCCAGCTACAGAAAATATTGACAGATTGCAAGCTTTGTTGATTCTGTGGGTGGTGGTGGATGTCCGTTTTTAGTTGTGCTAGCGATTTGTCAGCTTAATTCCGTTAACGAACGAGACTCTGGCATGCCCCCGCGGTACGCGTCAAGCTTACTAGAGGGACACGCGAGGCTCTGGCACGCGAGATCGATCAATAACAGGTCTGTCATGCCCTTACATGTCCGGGGCTGCATGCGCGCTACACTGAAAGGTCCAGCGTGTGTCGTTTACAGGTGCAGATAACCCGCTGAACTCCGTTAGTGATGGGGATCTGGGATTCCAATTCTTCCCCACGAGGATTTCCCAGTAAGTGCAGGTCAACCGTAATTCCGCAATTAGGCCTAACCGGCATTCCAGAAAGAATGTGAAAAAATTAAGTGTCCAAACCACAGGTGCTGTATACAGCTTGCTTAACAGCTGGGCTAGTATGCTGAGTAGCACGCAGTTCTTACATAAACAGGCGGCATAGCTTGGTTCACTGGTGGGCTCCTCTGCTGAGTAGCAGACAGTGCTACAAGGCCCAAAAGGATTTTATGGACAATATGCGGTAAAAAAATAATTAGAAACACACACGGTGTAGCTCCTTGACAGGTGTACAACACCGCTTGCTACCACACACTGCTACTATGCCATGAAGCAGTCTATTAACATTGAAAACCATTATTAATGTGAAAATGAAGTTACGCTTTTGGTGAACGAACCGTTCTCAAATTGAACCTCGAACAGCCGAATTTTAAGCAAAGTGTTCGAGTTCGAGCCAAAAACAGCTGGAATTTTAGCTTGGCGAACAGGTCGACTCGAACACCGCTCATCTCTAATCAGGAAGCAGACTCAGTCGTTCTCAGGCCCAGTATGGATTCGACAAGATTGTAGAAAGTTGAGAAAGGGTACAGTATCACCCGATAACAGGTATATATGTAGCATAGTTTACACATGAAAAACCTATGTCTATATATCAGGAGGCAGACTCAGAGGGTCTCAGGCCCAGTATGGATTTGACGTGATTGTATAAAGTTGAGAAAGGGTACAGTATCACTGGATAGCAGGTATATATAGCATAGTTTAAACATTAAAAATCTGCGTGTATATTTCTGGAGTCCGACAAAGACACTCACAGCCTCAGTATGGATTAGACAAGAATCTAAAAAGTAGAAAAAGGGTAATGTATTCGAAGTGTACACCAGTATACACTGTTGGGGTATTTTTCAATCTTCATATACATTTCAGTCTCAGTAAGACGGTAAGGACTCTCCGCAAGAGGAAACGAGATGGATACAAGTACAGACGGAAAGTCGAGTGATTGCAGAAATTTTGGAATTACTAATCACGGTAAAAACTCCCGGTAGAATTCTCAGAGACGATGCTGACCCTCAATTACTTTGTCTGTGGAGACAGCGAAAACAGTTCTTGTGAAGAAAGGTTTGCTGTATCGCAGTACCATGGAACCCATCACCGTTACTCATCTCCATCAAATTGTGATCACAGGGAGAGATGTAGACATTGTCCTCACTGCCTATCATGATCTGTCAGGTAACTTTGGAGTGCAAAAGACAGAAGCCACAGGACGTAGGCGATCCTATTGGCTTGGCATGAGAAGACACATTTAAAAATGTGGGCAGGAATGTCACACGTCTGTGAGTCAGAAAACCGTGAAAGCTGATGATAAACCACCACTGCATCTCATTGTGAGTCGACATCCATAACAAATGGAAGCCATTGATCATCTGAAGATAGAGCCCAGCAGGATAGGGCATAGCTACATCTTAACCATCATCTATCATTTCACCAAATTTATATTGGCAATCCCAGTGAAGTATTTAACAGGCCAGACTACACAGTGGTGGAGCAGGGAGAGGTAAGTATTGCAAGTGCTGGTGCCCTGAGCAAGCAGGGGGGGCCCACTCTTGGGGGGCGGTGGTACTGGCACAGAGCCCCTAATAGAACGCCGGTGTGTCTGACGGGTGTGCACCCCCACCGTCAGAGACACTTGATTCTACTATGAGGGACCTTGTGCCTGTGCCGTTGCCAAAGAGTGTGCCCACCCACCTGTACAGGGCAACGGCACTCGCACGGGTGCGTGCGCCAGGTGGTGACCCCAGCCCTGTGGGGGGAGGCAGCCCAGTTAGGGAGGTGGAAAAATTGGCATATGTTGATGTTGGACATTCAGCAGCTGCAAATGGAGTAATTGGAGAAATCCGCGGAAGAGGAGGACAAAAACAAGCCATTTTTCTGGCAACCTACGTGTCAACAGGGGAGGGTGGGACAAAATCCTTTGAAACCCATGCATGGTTAGCTCTAGGTTCTCCTGTGGCATGATGTTTTGGAATTTGCTTTTTAGAATTTGCTTTCCCTTTTTAGGATCTGCAAGGCATAATCAGACATGTGGGCCAATGTTCCAGGTATCAATGATGCACTGCGAGTGCTGGGTGGAGGAGCATTTTCTGGCAAATCAACATCCCTCCAGTCACGCACGAACCCTGTACCTGACCTTGCCACACCAACATTTTTTGTTGCCCCCTGAGAAGCATCCTCCCCAAAATAATCATCCCCATCGTCCTCCTCTTCCTCTTCTTCCTCCACCTCGTCCACAAGACTTCCCTGAGAGGACAATGGCTGACTGTCATCAAGGCTTCCCTCCTCTTCCTCCTCGGCTGCAGTCGCCTGCTCCTTAATGTGCGTCAAAGTTTGCATGAGCAGATGCATAAGTGGGATGCTCATGCTTATGATGGCGTCATCTGCGCTTACCAGCTGTGTGCATTCCTCAAAACACTGAAGGACTTTACAGAGGTCTCTCAGCTTCGACCACTGCACACCAGACAACTCCATGTCTGCCTGCAAACTGCCTGCCCGTGTATCCTCCCTCAAATGCATTACAGGCTGCCTTTGTTAGCACAGCCTCTGAACCATGTGCAGGATGGAGGTCCACCTTGTTGCAACGTCGATAATTAGGCAGTGCTTGGGAAGGTGGAGCAATTGCTGCAGCTTCTGCATACGACTGGAGTGTACAGGTGACCGGCGGATGTGCGAGCACAGTCTTCGCACCTTGTGGAGCAGGGGTGTTAACTCCGGAGAATTATTGAGGAAGCACTGCACCACCAGGTTCAAGGTGTGAGCCAGGCAAGGTATGTGTCTGAGTTTTGAAAGGGCTATGGCTGCCACAAAATTCTGGCCGTTATCTCTAACTACCTTGCCTGCCTCAAGATGTAGACTGCCCAGCCATGACTCAGTTTGTCGCTGCAAGTAGTCGGTCAGTACCTCCGCGGTGTTTGTTGTCACCCAAACACTTCATCTTCAACACAGCCTGCTGACGCTTACCACTAGCTGTTCGATAGTGGGACACCTCGTGTGCAACACTGGCAGCTGCGGATGGAGTGCTCGTGCGACTGCGCTCTGTGGACGAGCTTTCGCTTCTGGAGGAGGAGGAGGGTCGAACGCCTGCAGCCAACTGTTTCCTATGCCGTGGGCTAGGCAGCACTGTCCCACCGCCGCTGTCCCCTGTGGACCCTGCATCCACCACATTAACCCAGTGCACAGTGATGGACATGTAATGGCCCTGGCCATGCCTACTGGACCATGCATCTGTTGTGAGGTGCACCTTTCCACTCACTAATTGCTTGAGTGCATGGACAATGCGGTCTTTCACATGTACATGGAGGGCTTGGATGGCTTTTGGAGAAAATAAGTGCCGACTGGGTAGGTCATAGCGTGGTACTGCATAGGCCATGACCTCGTGGAAAGCTTTGCTTTCAACCAACCGGTAGGGCATCATCTCTAACGAGATTAGTTTGGCAATGTGGGCGTTCAAAGCCAGTGTACACGGATGAGAGGATGAGTACTTTCTTGTCCTACTCAGAGTCTCTGGTAGGGTGAGCTGGACTTGAGAGCTGCATATAGTGGAACTAGTGGTGGACATGGCGGACTGAGAGAGGGTTGGTGATGGTGTTAGTGGTGTTGCTGATGGCCTAGATTCAGTCTTTCGTAGCAATAACATTGTGATTCAATGACTGCTTTGCCCTTGCGACGACACCTCGACATTTGCTGCTAGTGGTGTGCTAGCCGGTGGGCTTACAGTGGGGGAAGCGATGTAGGGTTGCTGACTACCTTTATTCGGAGCAGGTGCACATGTGGTACGTGAGGTTTGGTAGTCCGTCCACGCTTGCAAGTGCATGGTGGTTAAATGTCTAAGCATGCAACTGGTATTCAAATTTCTCAGATTTTTCCCTCGGCTAAAGGTCTTTGCGCACTTCTTACAGATAACTTTTGCCTGATCATTAGGATTTTGTTCAAAAAAGTGCCACACTGCACTCTTCCTACTATGGAAGACATTTTGAGACCTTGTACGCTGTGCTAATTTGACCGTCTGGCCAACCTGTCATGCAACTCTTTTGGTTTTTGTAACACGTTTTTGGACTGCTACGGTCATGCCAGATAACAGCTGTTGCGATGTCGTTGCCTGCTGCGGATCCTCCTCTTCTGAGCTATTGTCAGTGTCACCCTCTTCCCCCAGTGGATGCCAATCTGGGTCAACGACTGGGTCATCCATCACCTCCTCTTCAATTTCATGTGCACCTTCCTCTGTGTCACCGTGTAAGGTGGTATAGTATGCGTGAAGGGGCACCTGAGTTTCATCAGGGTCTGATTCTGCCTCAGTACACTGCGAGGACAATGTAGTGCTGAATGTACCAGCAGAAAAATCTAGCAGTGGCTGTGCATCAGTGCACTCCATGTCCGATTCATCTTGGACTGGGGAATTCACGATTTGACTTGATAACCCAGGCATGGTATGTGAAAAGAGCTCCATGGAGTAATCGGTAGTGTGGCCTGCCACATCCTTCACTTTTGGTAGGGGTAAAGGACACAAGGAAAGGTGTTGTTCCTGACCAGGAGCCTCCAATGACGACTCAGTGCTTTTATTTTTTGAAACTTCAGAAGAGGAGGCAAGAGAGCTGGAGGCTGTGTCAGCAATGTAAGCAAAAACTTGTTCCTGAAGCTCCGGCTTTAAAAGTGGTTTACCTACTCCCAGAAAAGAGAGCCTTCGAGGCCTTGTGGAGCCAGACAATGACGCAGTCTCAACACCTCCTGCCTTAGGTGCTATTGTGCTTTTGCCACTACCTACAGATGCAATACCACCACCATCGGGACCAGCTAGCAACCCCCGCCCTCTTCCATGGCGTTTTCCACCATACTTGCTCATTTTTGTGAAAATGTACCCAAAATACCACCAGCTATATGGTACTGTAAAGCAAGGTAGAAGGTGTATCTACTATTGGTGAGAATTTGAATCTCACTATAGATTTGAGGAAGCTGAACTATTGTCTCAGGCCCAGTAGAGATTACACCTCAATGTAACAGGCTGAAATTGGATGGTGTATGACAAGGTGGAGGGTGTATGTAGTATTGGTGAGAATTTGAATCTCACTATAGAGTTGAGGACGCTGAACTATTGTCTCAGGCCCAGTAGAGATTACACCTCAATGTAACAGGCTGAAATTGGATGGTGTATGACAAGGTGGAGGGTGTATATAGTATTGGTGAGAATTTGAATCTCACTATAGATTTGAGGACGCTAAACTATTGTCTCAGGCCCAGGAGAGATTACACCTCAATGTAACAGGCTGAAATTGGATGGTGTATGACAAGGTGGAGGGTGTATATAGTATTGGTGAGAATTTGGATCTCACTAGAGATTTTAGGAGGCTGACAATGATGCTCTCAGTCCAAGCATGGACGCAGGCAGCCTAATAAGCAGGACTGCTGCACGCAAAAGGGTGGAAAAATGAACGCTTGGTAACTGCAGAAAAGAGGAAGAAAAGTATTTTTGCTTTTAAAAGAGCAGTTTGCACAGCAGTGTGCAAACAGCAATGCAGCTATCAATGAGCCTTATAAGGCAGCCTAATAACCAACAGAGCTGATGCACAAAAAATAGAGCCTCCCCTGTCACTGCACACAAAGTGTTGTGTTGTAAGTGGAAATCGCTAACAGCAGAAGCAGTTTTTTGGTTCTTCTTCCATGACTAACGCTCTCCCTACAGAATCAGCAACTGCAGCTCTCCCTATGCTAAGATCGGCATAAGTAAGATGGCGGTCGGTGTTCACGCTCTTTTATAGCCCCTGTGACGCCACACAAAGCCAGCCAATCACTTGCATGCCCTTCTCAAAGATGGTGGTGACCGATGCTATGTCATCGCATTGCCCACAGTGTGCGTCCTCCATCATTGGCTGAAAAAGGTCACTGGAAGCATCTTTTGAAACGAGACTTTGGCGCTCTGGTCGCCGACCTCGTGGCCGACCTCACGCTATGGTCGGGTTTCGTTTCATGAAACCCGACTTCAGCGAAAGTTGCCGACTTTTGAATATGACAGACCCATTTCGCTCAACTCTAATCATCAGGGATGGTCCGACCCGGGCCCGCGCTTTGTGAACACAAGAGTAGCGCAAGGAAAGAAAAGGAACATGTCATGATCCAGGACGGAGTTTCACTTTGGCCCGTCCTGATCAGACTGGGGGTTAATTGTTCCGCCTCTCTCTGGCAGAGGGCGGCTATTTAATGCTCACTGGACCTAGGTCCGGTGTCAGTTATACTCCTGCTCTTGGCTGAGTTAGTTGACCTTGTACGTACGTGTGCCTTGTGCCTGATATCTTGCTTGCTTGTTTGGTTTTGATCCGGTTCTGTCCCTGTTACGAGTTCTGCCTGCCCCTCATGTATTGCGCTACCTCTCGTGTATGACTCTCTGCTTGTGACCCAACTTCTCTCTGCTCGTCCCCTTGGTACCACATCGCCCTCTTGTGTATGACCTTTGGCTTTGTCTGACTACCCGTCTGTTTGTCCCTCCTGTGCCTCGTTTGCCCGTACTGTTGTGACCTCCGTTTTGCCTGACTCTGAGTTGTTGTATGGTGTCCTGTCATATCTGAAAGCAGGACGCTAAGTCCCGCCCCATTGCAGTCACCTGACCATAGGTCCTGTGCCAGCTTGCTAACTTCAGTGTCCGCAGGTCCTGTGCCTCTTTACTTTCCGGCGCTGACTGGACCCTGACACTAATAGTTTGAAGCATGCATTGTCACCTCTGCTGCCCTGCTCCACAGGTATCTTTGAGCACTGTTTCTGTACTCAGGACACGCGCACTGGCTCTGTGAGCGAGTGTAGTGCGGTGTTCCTGACAGAATATTGTTTTGTGAAACCTGTTATAAAGAATGTGAAGTATTTGAATGTGCTGTGTAACGAATCCAGTAAAGATGTTATTGTTGAAGTTGAATTGGACTTTATCTCGGTTTCTCCTGACCTTTCTGGAGAGGATCTCCCACAGCAGAGAAGTGAATCAGAAGAAGCTGGACCTGAAGGCACAGGTATTCTGACAAATGGTGAATATGTTTCTGTGAGAGGAGGCCAGCACTCGAGTGCCCTGGTGTCCTCGGGCTATGACTATGGTCCTAGCTGAATTTTACAGCCCCACAGTATGCCAAAACCACAGTTAAAGGGAACCTGTCACCTCAAAAAAATTTTACCTGCAGATAAACTTCAGGTAAATGGTTACAATTATTTGTTACTAAAAGTGCAGCTACTGGGAGAAGCTGAACTGTATTTCTTTTGAGAGCAGTCGGCTTTCAGTCATGCAAGAAATGGTTGAAGCCTTTACTAAACTATGGGTAGTTGCTGTAAGCACGCCCCGGCACTTGGATTGTCAGCTTGATGTGTAGTCCATCTGTGCAGGCAAAACAATCAAAGTTCCGAGGGCATTCTTACAGTCGCACAGTATAGTGCGCAGTGCTGTGAACGATCAATGTAACTTCTCCATGCACTGCCCTATGATTGAAAGTCGAAGGCTCCTATGTGGAAATCAGTTAATTCTCTCCTGGTAGGTGCGCTTTCAGTAAGGTGGCTAGGCAGCATTGTAGCACTATTCAACTGTAGATTTATCCTATATCCAGGTAAATGGCAATTTCTGACATTATAGGTTGACTTTAATATTGACATGTATGGTATTGCTATGGTGAGAAGCCACAAAGAGATTCTGCAAGACTTTTATATTCATTGCCTATCCTTTATAATGACCACAACTGGATAATGTAAATCGAAGCACATTCAATAAGAGTGAATCTTAAGTACCCAGCCACGGCCACTATGCAGTTGATGGAGCCGTGAAGTTCTGATCCACAACTGTGTACATCCGGATACCACAGGCACCAAGAACAGCTGATCTGCTGTGGAGCCGGATGTTGCATCACACCGATCAGATATGGATCACATATCCTAATGACAGGCCATCAAATAAAATTCTCAGACAACTACTTTAATGATTAATGACCTTTTCATTTAATAAATCATTGATATGAGATCAGTGGGGTGCTACTGCTCACACCCTAATCAGCTAAAAACTGCTCTGGCAGTGACCAGAACTAAGAGATGTACAGGCAGAACACAGCAGCCCCATATACAGTGGGGAAAAATTATAATGGATAACTCGGGAGTCTCTTTGCATGGAACAAGACATCTACAGAACACAGTTTATAGGTGGTAAAGACTACAGGGTGGGCCATTTAATGGATACACCTAAATAAAATGGGAATGGTTGGTGATATCAACTTGCTGTTGTTTGTGGAACATTAGTATATGGGAGGGGGAAACTTTTCAAAATGGGTGGTGACCATGGCAGCCATTTTGAAGTCGGCCGTTTTGGATCTGACTTTATTTTTTCCAATGGGAAGAGGGTCATGTGCACATCAAACTTATTGAGAATTTCACAAGAAAAACAATGGTGTGCTTGGTTTTAACGTAACACTATTCCTTCATGAGTTATTTTCAAGTTTTTGACCACTTATAAAATGTGTTCAAAGTGCTGCCCATTGTGTTGGATTGTCAATGCAACCCTCTTCTCCCACTCTTGACACACTGATAGCAACACCGCAGAAGAAATGCTAGTTTAAAGGGGTCAGATTCCTTGTAGGAATGGTTGGACCTGACACCCATAATATGGTGGTGCACCATCTTGCTGGAAAAACTCAGGGAACGTGCCATCTTTAGTGCATAAAGAGGACAACACGTCATCATGTAGAAATTTCAGATATCCAGTGGCATTAAGGTTTCCATTGATGAAGAATGGCCCCACTGTCTTTGTACCCCATATACCGCACCATACTATCAATTATGGGTGTCAGGTCCGAGCATTCCTACATGAACAGTTTCCTGGAAAATGGATAGGTCATCATGGGCCAGTTGAAGGGCCACCAAGGTCTCCCGATCTGACCCCCTTAGACTTTTATCTTTAGGGCCATCTGAAGGCAATTGTCTATGCTGTGAAGATACAAGATGTGCAGCATCTGAAAAAAAGGATACTAGAAGCATGTGCTAGCATTTCTTCTGCGGTGTTGCTATCAGTGTGTAAAGAATGGGAGAAGGAGTTGCATTGACAATCCAACACAATGGGCAACACTTTGAACACATTTTATAAGTGGTCATAAACTTGTAAATAATTCATGAAAGAATAAAGTTACATTAAAACCTAGCACACCATTGTTTTTCCTGTGAAATTCTCAATAAGTTTGATGTGTCACATGACCCTCTTACCATTGAAAAAAATAAAGTTGGATCCAAAATGGCTGACTTCAAAATGACCACCATGGTCACCACCCATCTTGAAAAGTTTCCCCCCTACCATATACTAATGTGCCACAAACAGGAAGTTGATATCACCAACCATTCCCATTTTATTTAGGTGTATCCATATAAATGGCCCACCCTGTATATTATATCACACATAGATTCAAACAGGTTCATGGAAAAAACTCAGGTCCATAAACACTCAATGTAAATATTAAATGCAACTTAGCAGAGTCTGTAGGAAACTTCAGAAGAAAATGCAATCAATGCAATGCATGAAACGGAGAAGTCTGTGATGCAGTTATACTTGACACAAGTAAGCCCTTGTTTAATCCATACATGGATAAGTATATATGAGTCAGTTCAAATAATGTTTATCTCATCCAGGGAGGCCTTGGTAAGCAGATTCAGGTATTGCAGAGTAGCAGGGGCTTACGTGTTCAAGAAATGCAGATGGGAGCAACACGAGCAGCCAGCAGCAGGAGGAATACTGGAGACTGGTGTATGCAGCAGAAATTCAGAGAGCAGAGTAGCAGGATATCCATACAGGTTCACAGGAGCAGATCGCAAACCATGAAGCCACCAGGACCATGAGCTGGACACAGAAAGAATACTCTAGCACAGGCTAAAGGCTGGGGTGGAGTTATACAGCAGGAAGACACAAGGCACATGAGACAAAAGACACCATCTTGAAAGAAGGCAGAAATGCCCAAAAGATAATCAAAAAATGATCAGAGTCCTGACATTACTCCTTCCTTAGAAGTGGCCTCAGGACGATCCTGGACTCGGTTTCTCAGGGAATCTCTGATGAAAACGAGAAATTTTCTGTTGGGCATTGATGTTTTCCTCCGATTCCCAAGAGTCTTCTTCAGAGGTATACCCCTGCCATCTTATCAGATATTGGAGCCGATTCCTGCGAATCCTAAAATCCAACCTAGCCTGATGACCTCATGGATCCGCCCAGGGACTAGCTCACTGCCCAACCCACTAACCAATGGAATACATCCAATCACTCCCATTTTAGAGCTAACCAAGCCCCCTTACAGGGGATATATAAACCTGTGTTTGGATTAATTAAGCTCTCTTGGAGCTGTGCCATAGATTGATCAAAGAGAGGTTACATCCAACTGTCTCTGGTGTGATTTCTTTAGTGCGCACTGATCAATATCCATTGGGCCAGGAGCAGGCAACTAGTGAACATTTCTTATTGTTCAACCTAACAAGTTCAATCAACGTTTTCATGAGGTCCAGGATCTTGAAGCGGAATTTGCCCTCTTTGCCACTCTGTTTGCAGTAGACATTGCTTGCATTTCAGAAGATCTGCAGATGGAGATTGTGGACTTGCAGTGTGATACTGTTTTTAAACAGAACTATATAGACATTGGTGTTCAAGATTTCCATAAGTTTGTCTTACGAGAAAAGTTTCCAAAACTTCTTAAAACTGCTGCCAGGATCATGTCCATGTTTGGAAGTACATATGCATGCAAACAGTTTTTCTCATCAATGAAGGTCAACAAATAAGCGTTATGGTCAAGACTTAAGGCCCCGTCTCACATAGTGAGATCGCTAATGCGTCACCGATTTTTTGACGCAACAGCGATCTCGCCTGCGATCTCACTACATGTGACACATAGTGGTGACCGGCCCCCCGCTGGATATCGCTGATTGTGCTTGAATGTCCTGGGGCATTTTTTGATTGGTGGTGTCCCGCTGGCCAGCGCGCATCGCTATTTTGACACCGATGAGCGACCTCGTTGGCGACGCAGAACTCAGGGACGCAGGCTGGAATTGTTTAGAATAGCTGCTGTGTGTCAACGCACCAGCGATCCTTACCAGGTCGTATCGTTGTCAGGATCGCTGGTGTGTCGTTTGAAGAGATCTGCCTGTTTGACATCTTACTAGCGACCATTTAGCGACGCACCAGCGATCCCTACCAGGTCGTATCATTGTCGGGATCGCTGGTGCGTCACTATGTGAAACGGGACCCTTACAAATGAACATCTTTGTGCAATATTGCAATTGACCAATTCTCAGGATTTCAAGCCCAATCTTGACATTCTTGTATCTACCAAATGCTGCCAACTGAGCAGCCAGACTGAATTTTGTGATAGTTGAGTAAGCATGCAAATTTCCTGTTAAGTTAAAACCCTTGGATCATTATTATAGAACAGTAATGTAGTATTGTTATAGTAGTTCAAATAAATAATGAATTAACAATTTTGTATTGTATTAAATTTGAAAGGAATGTGGCCCGCCAGCTTAATTTTTTTTTTAATGTACGACCCATTTACTCTGCTGAGTTTGAGACCTCTGTTCTAATGGTACTAGAGAAGTTTGCCCACTTTCTCCCCTACTGTTAATATTAACAATAGAATCCCTTGTTGTACTTACTACATCTAACCATCTTATTAAAAGGTATACCATCGGGCACGATAAAACAAATTAAGGTTACAATTCTAGTAACTATAACTGATCCTATAAATTCCCTTTGAGCAATTGTAATGTAAAATGTCTATAAAGTATGATGTTTCTAGAACCTTCTAGAAATCTCCCACTTCACTATGATGAGAAATTCAGCCTGTCAGCTCCTACAGCTTCCCTCCTTCCCCCTCCTTAACAGCCTGTGTCCGCACTGGTAATAGGACACTTCCCCTATAGCATTTGGCCCATCTCCACAGAAAGGAATGTTAATTAGTTAAGCTAAAGGAAGTCCTTTGTTCTGTGGGACATGTGTCAAATAAAACTATGAGAGATATTAAAATAGGCTAGCATGGGCTCCGATCGCGACAGAAAAAAGAAACAGACATTTCTGTGATCTGCGCGGACCCGGCTTCCCTACGGTTGCTCTTGCAAAGTTCTATCACTGCCAGAACCTGAGATATGGATTGCTCCCAAACGGAGTGTCCTAAGTATGTCATGTCTGATGTTGCTTTATTGCATTTGATTAACTACAACCTATGAGGCCCTCAGTGTGTTGATACGAGCTTCCCTCGCTGAGATATGGTTATCATAAGTTTTTTTTAGTTAATTGACAACTTGGAGAAAGGGGGGATGAACTTCTACAGACTGCCCCTTTCGTGATGTCACAGACCCTGGGTTATAAGGCACCCCTCCCTTACAATGAGTCAGTGGGAGCTACAGCGTCTGTGCCGACCACAACCCAGATGAGTGGAGATGTGTGGCTCCGCCTTCTCTCCCCAGCCACATGGTCTGCCTGATACCGACTAAGCACATGTGAGTGTTACTTTCTGTCTTTTTAATCCCCTTTATGTTATATTTGTATTGTACATATGTAATGTCTCAATTTTATAGAAACTTTTATCTATGTAATCACTGCCCGCATTCTTTTGGGAATAAATGATAAAATCTATTAGCTCTGTCTCCATACTCTAAGAAACGAACTATGCGCTTTTTTATATAATCGCTACTAATTTCAGGGGTTTGCCGCGGAACCTCTTAATTAACTCTTTTATTAAGTAAAGTGTGGCTGGTGGCAGCGTGGTGTGCGCGACTGGCGAGGCTAGCTGGCAGTACAGACGGGTCTTACATGCTGAATGAGGGGCTGCGGCCACAGCATTGATAATTCCCATACTGCAGTAGTCTAATTGCCTGTGCACAACAAGCAGCCCATCCAGTGACTAATTACCCTAGGTGCAGTTCCCTGACTGACCTGAGGGTAAGGGGGGCGCCGGAGAGCTGCGAGTTCCAAAGTGGAACTGAGAAAGTGGGATATACTTAAATCCCCGCAGTTCTTGGAAGGTTGTTAGCAGTGGTGGGGCATCCAAAATACCCCCCTGCGGTAAATTGTTAGAGCAAGATTAGCTTGCTGTATTTTTGTCACGTGGTGCCGGTGGTGGGATAACTAAGATAAGCCCCCACTGTGCCCGTGATAGCCATGTGCCGGCAGTGCGTCGCGTCCCTCCATCCGCTGACAAACCCGTGTCGGTGGTGGGATCGTGACATATTGGTGGCACAGGGTCTGCCGTTCCTCACATATTGGCAGAGCGGTGGGATAATCCTAGAGCATTAGTGATTTGGCTTGAGCAATCATTCCTCTCACTAAAGACCTGCAAGGTTCCTGCGGGAATCCTGCATCATAGGTTTTGGAGAACAGACTCAGTGGTTACTAGTCCTGAGACATTTGTGTGTACGTGCGAGTATTCCCTTCCTTCTCTCCGTTTTTATTTTTTATCTTCTATTTGGCAACCATGGCTACAATGGGAGCAGAGTGGTATAAGCAGCATAACAAGACATCTCTTATTGCCCTCTGCGGGGTGTGGCGGAACGACATCACGAACAAAAACAAAGCCCAACTGATCGCGGCTCTGGTGCAACTGGAAAACGACCAGAGCCCAGCGAACGCAGAAGCGGGCCCAAGTAACAATGGGGCTGCAGCATAGGCTCCACTCTTGAGCGCTGGCTCCACATACAATCAGGACAGATTGGACCCCTACCTGCAAGCGGCCTTGGACGAACTCCCCACCGAAGACAGTGAGGGGCGGGTGAGGCTGATCCAGCAATATCGGCAGGAGGCCCAAGCCGAACGCCAAGCACAGGCGGAGAGAGCCGAGCGCCAGGCGCAGAGGGCCCATGAAGTGGAGGTGCTCCAGCGGGGTGAATGCCCCCACAGCCTGAAGCAGTGAGCCCAGCAGCGTCCAGAGTCCTAAACCCCGGCCAGAGCATTTTCCCATGATGGAAAAGGATGGGGACTTGGACACGTTCCTGCGAGCCTTTGAGAAAGCCTGCAGACAGTACCAGCTGGATAAGGTCCAATGGGCCAGGTACTTGACTCCAGGGCTAAAAGGCAAAGCTCTGGATTCGTTTGCTTCTCTTCCGTCAGAAGACGATGACGACTATGATGCCATAAAGCAGGCCCTGATCGCCAAATACCGGCTGACACCTGAGGTATACCGAAAGAAGTTCCGGAATCTCCAACATGGCCCACATGATAGCTATAGTGATGTGGTGCAAGGACTCAGGACCCACTTTGACCAGTGGATCCATGGACTGTCAGTGAACACCTTTGAGCTGCTACGGGATTTGATGATCAAAGACCAGTTCCTGCATCTCTGCCCAGCTGAGGTCCGACAGATCATCCTGGACCGCGAACCACCGAATGCGGACAAAGCGGCGCAGATCGCCGACAACTATGAGGCCAACCGGAAGCCAGAGACGCGGAGGCCAGTCACCACCAGCTGGAGAGGGGGTAAGCCTGCAACCAACTCCAGTGCCCCAGCTAGCCATCCCTCCGGAGGCCCTGTCCCTGTTGCCAACACCAGGCCTACTACTGACAGTCGCCTGTGTTTTAACTGCAATCGGACTGGTCACTTCCGTCACGCCTGTCCGGAAAAGCCGAAGAATCCCCCAGCCAAGGCCTCTGGGCCCAATGCCTCTGTTCTTTTGGTGGGCGGTGTGGTTGGGAGGATTGACGACAGCGTTCAACCTGTTCAGGTGGGGGCCTGTCTTGCTACAGGCCTCAAGGACGCCGGGACTGAACGAACCCTCATCCGTCCTGGACTGGCGGCCACTGAAGAGTTTGATGAGGGGAAAACCCTGACTGTCACCGGGATTGGAGGTACCCGTTGTCCCTTGCTAGTGGCCCAGGTTTTTCTTGATTGGGGTGCTGGGAGCAGGGTGAGGGAAGTGGGAGTGTCTGAAAACCTGCCCACTGATGTGTTATTAGGTACTGACTTGGGGAGGATGGTTGCATACTATGTCCCTGACACCCTTCCCCAATCTGATAATAAGGGTAACGTTACCCATGGTGTTGATGATGATGGGAAACTGAATGTGTTACCGGCTAATGACTTGATGAGTAATGATGCAACTAACAACCATTCTTTCCCCAGGAATGATGCTGATGGTGATGTAAATGTACCAAAGAAACCTGATAACCATTCTTTACTAGGAATGATGATGATAATGTATCTCTGCTGACTTAACCTGTTAACCCTTTCTTTGAAACGGTTGATGTGTCCACAGGTACCGAAGTGCTCAGCCCCGTCACTCTGCGGAGTGAGGCGGCTGAGGAACCCCTGGCAGGAGCAAGCAACGGTGCTCAAGGAAATGGGGAGGTGCATGGGGACCATGAGGAAGGTAATGCCATGCAACTGACCAGTGCCACCGAGGAAGGTAACTGGCCCATAAGTAGCACTGCTCCTGAAGTGTTGGGGGTGGATGGGGAGGTAGGGCCCATAGCAGCACCGATTGGTGGGTCTGTAGAAATCCCCAGGGAGACAGCATACATAGCAGCTGTCACACACATTCAGAGTGCCCAGGTAGCGCCCTGCCTTCTGGACCCTCTTCTGTTACAGGAGAGACTGAACCAGAGGTGACCCCAGAGCCTGTTCCACAGGGTCCCAGTAAGGAAGGAACCCTGACGTCACTTCTGGCAGCCTCCAGCAAGGAGTTCCAAACTGCTCTGCACTCAGATGCAAGCCTGGAGAAATTGAGAGGTCTCGTGGAGACGCCCACCTCCGAGTCTGTCAAGGAGAGGGTGTTCTGGGAACGAGGAATGTTCTACCGGGAGACAGTACCCGGAGATTCCCAAAAGGAGTGGTTGAGGGAAAGACAGGTGGTCGTCCCCCTACAGTTCAGAACTGAGTTGTTGTGGATTGCCCATGAGATTCCACTCGCTGGACACTTGGGGATCAGCAAAACAAAGGCACGGCTGTCTCAATACTTCTATTGGCCCAAGATGGGGACAGATGTAACACAATACTGCCACACCTGTAACACCTGTCAAAAAGTGGGTAAGGCGGGGCCTGCTCTTAAGGCTCCCCTTATTCCTTTGCCGGTGATAGAGGAGCCTTTCCAGAGAATCGCGGTGGACATTGTAGGCCCACTGGCCGTCCCCAGCAGCTCTGGAAAGCAATACATTCTCACCGTGGTAGACTACGCTACCCAGTACCCAGAGGCAGTAGCTCTGTCTTCAACCAGGGCAGATAAGGTGGCTGACGCACTGGTGACCATCTTTTCAAGGGTAGGATTTCCCAGGGAGATGCTTGCCGATCAAGGGACCCAATTAATGTCTCGCCTCATGGAGGCTCTCTGTGAGAAAATGCAGGTGAAGCACCTGGTATCGAGTGTGTATTACCCACAGACTAATGGTTTGTGTGAATGCTTCAATGGTACCCTCAATCAGATGCTCCGCATGCTGGTTGAGACCCAAAGGCGCGACTGGGAGCGGTACCTCCCACACCTGCTGTTCGCTTACAGAGAAGTTCCGCAGGCCTCAACCGGGTTCTCCCCCTTCAAGCTCCTGTATGGCAGGCAAGTCCGGTGACCCCTTGGATTGATAAGAGAATCCTGGGAAGATGAGCCAAACCCCAGAGAAGTGTCCATCGTGGATTATGTCATGCGCTTCCGTGACAAGATGCAGACCTTGGTGCATGACAACATGACGCAGGCTCAGACTGACCAGAAGCACTGGTACGACTAGAACACCTGGGAGCGGACCTACCAGGTGGGTCAAAAGGTGTGGGTGCTGGTCCCCGTACCAACGGATAAGCTTCAGGCAGCCTGGGAAGGCTCATACGTCGTCCACCAACAGCTCAACCCGGTCACCTACGTGGTCATGCTTGACCATGCTCGGGGTAGGCGCAAGGCCTTTCACGTCAATATGCTGAAGGCGCACCACGAATGTGAAGCTTGCATCCTACCGGTTTGCAACCTGCCCAAGGATGGGGAGGAAGATCCCCTCCTGGACATGCTGGCCCAAGCCAAGGCCAATGGGTCCATTGAGGACATGGAGATAAGTGGTTTGCTAACCGTATCCCAGCGGTCGCAGTTGGTGGAAACCCTGGAACCCTTCCAGGCCGTGTTCACCAACCGACCTGGGAGGACGGAGTTAGCGGTTCATGAGGTGGACACCGGGAATCACGCCCCACTACGGCGAACACCTTATCGGATCTCTGAGGTGGTGCAACAAGTCATGCGCCAAGAGATCGAGGAGATGTTAAGGCTGGGGGTGATTCGACGGTCAAAAAGCGCGTGGGCCTCACCTGTAGTCCTCGTGCCTAAAAAGGATCAAACCACCCGGTTCTGCGTGGACTACAGGGGGCTCAATGCCATCACAACCTCTGATGCCCACCCGATGCCGCGCATCGAGGATCTGCTTGAGCGGTTGGCAAAAGCAAGGTACATAGCCATCATGGATCTGAGTCGCGGATACTGGCAGATTCCCCTGAGCCCTGAGGCGCAGGAGAAATCCGCCTTTATCACCCCCTTTGGACTGTACGAGTCCACAGTCATGCCCTTCGGCATGAAAAATGCCCGTGCCACTTTCCAGCGGATGGTCAACCACCTGCTCCGGGGACTGGAGGAGTACGCAGTGGCGTACTTGGACGACATCGCCATCTTCAGTTAAACCTGGGAGGAACACCTTCAGTATCTCCAGGAGGTGCTCAAGCGTCTTCACCAGGCAGGCCTGAATATCAAGCCGGGAAAGTGCCAGATGGGCCTGAGTGAGGTCCAGGGGGAGGTGTAATGTAAAATGTCTATAAAGTATGATGTTTCTAGAACCTTCTAGAAATCTCCCACTTCACTCTGATGAGAAATTCAGCCTGTCAGCTCCTACAGCTTCCCTCCTTCCCCCTCCTTAACAGTCTGTGTCCGCACTGGTAATAGGACACTTCCCCTATAGCATTTGGCCCATCTCCACAGAAAGGAATGTTAGTTAAGCTAAAGGAAGTCCTTTGTTTTCTGGGACATGTGTCTGAAATAAAACTATGAGAGATATTAAAATAGGCTAGCATAGGCTCCGATCGCGACAGAAAAACAAAATGGACATTTCTGTGATCTGCGCGGACCCGGCTTCCCGACGGTGGCTCTTGCAAAGTTCTATCACTGCCAGGACCTGAGAGATGGATTGCTCCCAAACGGAGTGTCCTAAGTATGGCATGTCTGATGTTGCTTTATTACATTTGATTAACTACAACCTATGAGGTCATCAGTGTGTTGATACGAGCTTCCCTCGTTGAGATATGGTTATCATAAGTTTTTTAGTTAATTGGCAACTTGGAGAAAGGGGGGATGAACTTCTGCAGACTGCCCCTTTCGTGATGTCACAGACCTGGGCTATAAGGCACCCCTCCCTTACAATGAGTCAGTGGGAGCTACAGCGTCCGTGCCGACCACAACCCAGATGAGTGGAGATGTGTGGCTCCGCCTTCTCTCCCCAGCCACATGGTCTGCCTGATACCGACTAAGCACATGTGAGTGTTACTTTCTGTCTTTTTAATCCCCTTTATGTTATATTTGTATTGTAAATGTGTAATGTCTCAATTTTATAGCAACTTTTATCTATGTAATCACTGCCCACATTCTTTTGGGAATAAATGATAAAATCTATTAGCTCTGTCTCCATGCTCTAAGAAACGAACTATGCGCCTTTTTTAGATAATCGCTACTAATTTCAGTGGTTTGCCACGGACCCTCTTAATTAACTCTTTGATTAAGTAAAGTGTGGCTGGTGGCAGCGTGGTGTGCGCGACTGGCGAGGCTAGCTGGCAGTACAGACGGGTCTTACATGCTGAATGAGGGGCTGCAGCCACAGCATTGATAATTCCCTTACTGCAGTAGTCTAATTGCCCGAGCACAACAATCAGCCCATCCGGCAACTATTTACCCTAGGTGCAGTTCCCCTGACTGACCTGAGGGTAAGGGGGCACCGGAGAGCTTCGAGTTCCAAAGTGGAACTGAGAAAGTGGGATATACATAAATCCCCGCAGTTCTTGGAAGGTTGTTAGCAGTGGTGGGGCATCCAAAATACCCCCCTGCGGTAAATTGTTAGAGCAAGATTAGCTTGCTGTATTTTTGTCACGTGGTGCCGGTGGTGGGATAGAAGCCCCGGAGATGACATCACTCTCGCGAGAGCGCGACGTCATCATCGGTGTTTCGCGCAAAGCATTGCTGGGACCCGAAGATGCCGGGCGCGTGGTGAGAGGAGGGACAGAGTCCGGGGGCCGTCGGAAGGTGAGTATATCACTATTTTTTATTTTAACAGAGACTCTAGAATACCCGATGCAATAGAATCGGGCCACCATCTAGTATACCAAAAAATATTTAAATCTTATCTACCAGTCGTGTTTCACATTATAGGTTTCCTAATTCGATTACATGACAACCATAATTACATTGCATATGCTAATGCTTTCAGATCTATCCCTTTGAATATACCTATTTTTTGGCTACATAAACTTCAAAAACAGCTCTCCACATACAGTGGGTACAGAACGTATTCAGACCCCTTTAAATTTTTCACTCTTTGTTTCATTGCAGCCATTTGGTATATTCAAAAAAGTTCATTTTTTCTCATTAATGTACACTCTGCACCCCATCTTGACTGAAAAATAATAGAAATGTAGAATTCTTTTCAAATTTATTAAAAAAGGAAAACTGAAATATCACATGGTCATAAGTATTCAGACCATTTGCTCAGTATTGAAAAGAAGCACCCTTTTGAGCTAGTAAAGCCATGAGTCTTCTTGGGAATGATACAAGTTTTTCACACCCCCAACACCTGGAGTAGTAGCTCTTGCCTGCAGATACCGATAGGTCAGTAATAAAATCCATGGACAAGTGCGTCTATGGCTTGCTAGGAATAGGTAGCGAAAGAAGACTACCAGACGGACGGGTATGCGTTACTTAAGAATGCACGCAGATACTACAAGCAGATACGTTTTAAACCACATCCCGATGCAACCCGACCACCAAATCGACGAGAAAGATGGTCTGCAGTTGCCTTACCACCTGGATGACCAGCAAGCACAGAGTTGTAATGTTCCTTAATTACTTTGCGGCACAGATTAGATGGTACAAATAACCTTCCTAGAGGGCAGGAGGCAGGGGCATCTCCCTGGGCCTCCAAAACCTCACCCTCCAGCTCAGGGCACAATGTCGAAATGACTACCCCCTTCTGCATAATCTGGGCAGGATTCTCATGGTCACCACCACCAGAGAAGCTCCAGGACAAAGCATCAGCCTTGACATTTTTGACCCCTGGACGGAAAGTGAGCACAAAATTGAACCTAGTAAAAAACAGGGATCATCTAGCTTGCCTAGGGTTGAGACACTTGTCGATTGAATATGTGACAAGTTCTTATGGTCAGGGATAAAAGGAATATTATGGACAGCCCCCTACAACCAATGTCGCCACTCTTCAAATGCCAATTTTAACATCCAAAAGCTCCCTATTACCCATGTCATAATTTCTGTCAGCCGAAGATAATTTCTTAGAAAAGAATGCTTATGGATGGCATTTACCAGGGGACAGACCCTGAGACAACACAACCCCAATCCCCAACCTCCACAATAAAGGGTTGGGAAACATCGGGTTGACTGAGTATAGAAGCTGTGGCAAAACAGCTCTTTAGGGAGCAAAAAGCTGCAGGGCAGCATCCGACCACTTGAAAAAATCCGACCCCTTCCTTGTCATGTCAGTAATGGGTTTCACAATTACTGAATAATTCTGAATGAATTACCGGTAAAAATTAGTGAAGTCCAGAAAATGTTGTAGAGCCTTCAACTTCTCGGGACGGTCCCAATCAAGGACAGCACGGATCGTCTCTGGATCCATCCGAAAACCCGAAAATTACAAAAGGTACCCCAAAAACTCCACCTCCTGGATGGCAAAAACACATTTTTCTAGTCTGGCATATGTTTTCTTATCTCTTAATATTTGCAGCACCTGTTTAACATGCCCTCGATGTATCTCAAAATCAGGTGAGTAAACCAAAATATCATCTAGATAGACCACCAAATGATGGAAAATATTATTAATGAAATGCTGGAATACCGTAGGTGCATTGGTCAGACCAAAAGGCATGACCAGACTCTTGAAATGACCCTCAGGTGTACTGAACGCCATTTTCCATTCATCCCCTTCTCTGATTCTAACCAGGTTTTAGGGTCCCCTGAAATACAACTTGGAAAACACCTTAGCTCCCATCACCTGGCTGAAGAGATAAGGAATTAGAGGAAGAGGATTTGAAACTTGGATGGTAATTTGATTTAATTCCTAGAAATCTAAACAGGAACGTAGACCTCCATCTTTTTTCTTCACGAAGAAGAACCCTGCCACCATGGGCGAAGATGATGGTCTAATATGTTCCTTATCCAGACTTTCCGCAATGAAATTCTTCATGGCTTGTCGCTCAGGGCCAGAAAGATTATACAGTCTGGACTTCGGTAGTTTAGCTCCGGGGGTCAGATTAATAGGACAGTCATATGCACGATGAGGAGGCAAATCCTGACCCTCCCTCTCAGAAAAAACGTCCTCAAACCCAGACAAAAATGCAGGTAAGGTTTCTGTGGAGACTGTAGAAAGGGAAATATTTAAACAGTTCTCATGGCAGTAATCTCCCCATTCAATGATCTCCCTGGCTTGCCAATCCACCAATGGATTATGTTTCACCAACCAGGAAAGACCCAATACAATTGGGGTGGGAAGACCATCCAGGACATAACAAGGAATAAACTCACAATGAACCGACCCCACCCCCGTTCTTACGTTATGTACAATCTGAGTGAGAGCTTTCTGTGAAAGTGGTGCTGAGTCGATGACGAAGATGAGAATGGGTTTAACTAAAGTACAGCAAGCCAGCCCATGAGTTCTAGTAAACTCAGCAGCAACCATTCTGACTCCAGCTCCACTGTTCACAAACACAGAAATCTCCTTGGTTTTGCTCTCCAGCACCACCTCTACTGTGAGGACAATCTGGGAATTTCAGATTGATGAAAAATGCACCCCTTGCTTATTCAACTCCAGACTACCAAGGGTTATGAACCAGAGGAAAGGATGTGGGTTTCAGCATTAGAGGTGACTGCCCCCAGGCTGGTTCATTCGTTCCACACCTCTTATCCTGAGAAACCTGGTTCGGAGTGTCCGGAGGCCACTCGGAGAGGGGGAGAACTGTCAAAGGTGTGTCAAAAGCAACAGATAGTCACTCTACATCTGGCTGCAGAAGGTCTATGCGTTTGGTTTTGCAGACACCTTTTTAATCCTGACTTTTGTACCCAGTGACAATCTCCCTCCGACTCTAATTGACACACCTGGACCTTGGTATTTATAAACCCCCAGTCTGCTTCAGGGAGTTGCTGGTGATATTCACATTTTCCCTTTTGAAGGCTTGGAGTAATAGCATATATAACACAATTAGGCCTAGAAAAATGGCTCTTCCAACAGCACCATCATCAAAAAAGAGATTTACGGAAGAATATAGCCATAAAATATTTCCATTTTATTGAATCAATACAGAAAACATACATAGACATAGACAAATATGATAAAAGGAGATGAGTATCCAATATAACACCCCAAAGTACGTATGCCCCATAATGTTGATACATACACTCACTGGCCACTTTATTAGGTACACCATGCTAGTAAGGGGTTGGACCCCCTTTTGCCTTCAGAACTGCCTCAATTCTTCGTGGCAGAGATTCAACAAGGTGCTGGAAGCATTCCTCAGAGATTTTGGACCATATTGACATGATGGCATCACACAGTTGGCGCAGATTTGTCGGCTGCACATCCCTGATGCGAATCTCCCGTTCCACCACATCCCAAAGATGCTCTATTGGATTGAGATCTGGTGACTGAGGAGGCCATTTGAGTACAGTAAACTCATTGTCATGTTCAAGAAACCAATCTGAGATGATTCGAGCTTTATGACATGGCGCATTATCCTGCTGAAAGTAGCCATCAGATGTTGGGTACATTGTGGTCATAAAGGGATGGACATGGTCAGCAACAATACTCAGGTAGGCTGTGGCGTTGCAACGATGCTCAATTGGTACCAAGGGGCCCAAAGAGTGCCCAGAAAAAATTCCCCACACCATGACACCACCACCACCAGCCTGAACCGTTGATACAAGGCAGGATGGATCCATGCTTTCATGTTGTTTACGCCAAATTCTGACCCTACCATCCGAATGTCGCAGCAGAAATCGAGACTCATCAGACCAGGCAACGTTTTTCCAATCTTCTACTGTCCAATTTCGATGAGCTTGTGCAAATTGTAGCCTCAGTTTCCTGTTCTTAGCTGAGAGGAGTGGTACCCAGTGTGGTCTTCTGCTGCTGTAGCCCATCTGCCTCAAAGTTCGACGCACTGTGCGTTCAGAGATGCTCTTCTGCCTACCTTGGTTGTAACGGGTGGCAATTTGAGTCACTGTTGCCTTTCTATCAGCTCGAACCAGTCTGCCCATTCTCCTCTGACCTCTGGCATCAACATGGCATTTCCGGCCACAGAACTGCCGCTCACTGGATTTTTTTTCTTTTTCGGACCATTCTCTGTAAACCCTAGAGATGGTTGTGCGTGAAAATCCCAGTAGATCAGCAGTTTCTGAAATTCTCAGACCAGCCCTTCTGGCACCAACAATCATGCCACGTTCAAAGGCACTCAAATCACCTTTCTTCCCCATACTGATGCTCGGTTTGAACTGCAGGAGATTGTCTTGACCATGTCTACATGCCTAAATGCACTGAGTTGCCGCCATGTGATTGGCTGATTAGAAATTAAGTCTTAACACACAGTTGGACAGGTGTACCTAATAAAGTGGCCAGTGAGTGTATATTGTTAATGTCATATACAACACCCATAACCAATTCTGTATCAAAATTTTACTGGACAATATTTAAGTAATAAAGCCAGCACATCTAGAGTAAATAGCCTGAATAATGTAAAAAGCAGGAGTGAGTAAACAGGCCTGACGAGTAGTGACAGACGAGATAACACACTGCTGCCTATCAGAACCTATATTAGCCCATAAGGTGCAAATCAATAGGGTATATCCCCAATATAAGGCAAGGACAATTAAATAGAGATTATAAGTGACACAGCTCAGTAGCAATCCAGCCTAAGTAATATACTGCAAGATGTTTCCACCATAATAAATAGGCCAGGGCTAACAAGTTAACTAGAAATATATGAATACTAAAAAAGTATCATCTATCACTGATGTAAGAGAATACCTAGGAGGTGGTATATCCTAGAGCAGTGTAAAAATTAAGTCAGTCCATGTTTGAACAGGATATGTCCCTAAATACACAGGCAGTTCCATAATGGACACCACAACTGCTCTAAAAAGATGCAAAGTAGCTTGTAGCTGCAAGACATGCAAGACCAGCTACACACAAATGAAGAAGCACTGTGCAGGGTGGGCTGTATAATTACATACAAGGCAAATGCCACAGACTACAATACATATGGAGCATACGACCTGTTGGTGTGTGAGTCCCCGACGCGCGTTTCGCGTTAGCTTCAACCAGGGGGATAAGTGGGGATTAGCTTCCCCTTGGTTGAAGCTAACCCGAATTGGCAATATAACTAACCGGGCATTTTCCCGCTGGGCCGCTGTCACGTGGGCCGCTGTCACGTGGGCCGCGGGCGGCAGCGCCCGATCATCTGGCCGCTTGCCAGCTGCCGCAGCCACTGTTTCTCCTGCCGCCTGCCCTCTGTGGGCACGGCGGTGATAGTTTCAAGTTCCTCCCGCACTGCAGGGAGATAAGCCGCCACGCCCCCCCCACGCACCCCATCCTCGCCTTAGCATGAGACCCCCTCCCCCCAGCCACTCACAGCGCCGCACTCGCTTGCCTGCTCGCTCTGTTCGCAGGACCTGTGATGAGGTCACAGGAGGGGAGGAGTCAGGGGGTCACATGATCAGCAGGAGCCTTTGTCCAGACCCCCGATCATGTCACCCCTGACTCCGCCCCTCCTGTGACCTCATCACAGGTCCTGTGCGCTCAGCCTTGCCTCTACCGTCTGCAAGACTCTGCTTTGCTGTTGTCATGGTGGTGGTTGAGGTATGTATGTGTGGGGTCAGGATTTACAGTGTGGATGTAGCAGAGCTGTGTGTGTACGAGGTGTACGGAGCGGAGCCGTGAGTGTACGAGGTGTACTGAGCGGAGCAGTGTGTACGAGGTGTATGGAGCGAAGCAGTGTGTACGAGGTGTACGGAGCGGAGCAGTGTGTACGAGGTGTACGGAGAGGAGCCACACGTGTACGAGGTGGACGGAGTGGAGCCGTGTGTATGGAGTGGAGCCATATGTGTACGGGATGTACGGAGCGGAGCCAAGTGTGTACAAAGCATACAAAGCGGGCTTTTCCCACGGACACAGGAGTACACGGCGGAGCCCCGAGGAGCATTTTAAAACACACACATGACGTTCCACCTGAAGTGATGTGCTGGAAGCTGAACGGAACCAGGAATGCTTCAGATCCATTACTGTGTCCTCCTCCAACAGCACAGACAGCAGGATCGCCTTGGAATCGGGGATGCCGGCCATGTGAGCGGATCATGATAGGTCCTGCACCGGGAGGCTCAGGTGGGCACTACAATGGGAGCCGGGCTGCTATAGTATCTTTGTAGAATCTTTCTTTATTTCTTTCTCTCTTTTTCTTTCTTTCTCTGTTCTTTCATTCTCTGTTCTGTCTTTCCCTCATTTTCTTTCTCTCTCTGTTCTTTCTTTCTCTCTCTGTTCTTTCTTTCTGTCTCTAATCTTTCTTTTTTCTCTCTCTGTTCTTTCTTCCCCTCTTTCTTTCTTTTTCTTTCCTCTCTTTCTCTCTGTTCTTTCTTTCTTTTCTTTACTTCTTTCTTTCTCTCTCTGTTCTTTCTCTATCTCTCTCTGTTCTTTCTTTCTTTCCCCTCTTTCTTTCTCTCTCTGTTCTTTCTCTGTCTCTCACTGTTCTTTCTTTGTCTCTCACTGTTCTTTCTTTCCCCTTTCTTTCTCGCTCTCTGTTTTCTTTTTTCTCTCTCTCTCTGTTTTCTCTCTTCCTTAGTGCCAGTCAGTGTGCCCATAATGCCAGCCACTGTGCCCTCAGTACCAGTCAGTGTGATCAGCAGTGCTAAATGGGTGCGATTAGGTGTGGACATGGGTGTGACTAGTTGTGAAATGGGTGTGGCTGGGCATGGCCAAAATTTGCAGCGGCGCGCTATGCGCGCCGCAGTCTTTGTCCATCTTTCCCTTCTTCAAAAGTTGGGAGGTATGATAGGGACGGCTATGACCAGGGGGTCTGGTTGCCCAATAGAGAGCAGTTCTGCCAGGAATTCTGTAATCATGCATACAAAAGGGGACAGAGATTTGGGAGGAGTACTGTACCTAAAAGCAATAAATAGGACTGAGCTGAAATACTGGGCACAGCTCTGACTACATGTTATATAGTTGTGTTAATCTCCTCTCACTTCTTGTAAACTACAAGTGTACAAAGATATTATATAGTCACCATGTGACTAGTGGGCCTGTGTAACTTCAAATGCTAGGGCTGAATTTTAGTCCCAGTCCGGCCGTGGTGATAGATGATCCTTTTTTGGTATTCATATACATTACTTCTAGTTAACTTGTTAGCCCTGGCCTATTTATTATGGTGGAAACATCTTGCAGTATATTACTTAGGCTGGATTGCTACTAAGCTGTGTCACTTATAATCTCTATTTAATTGTCCTTGCCTTATATTGGGGATATACCCTATTGATTTGCACCTTATGAGCTAATATAGGTTCTGATAGGCAGCAGTGTGTTATCTTGTATGTCACTACTCGTCAGGCCTGTTTACTCACTCATGCTTTTTACATTATTCAGGCTATTTACTCTAGATGTGCTGGCTTTATTAATTAAATATTGTCCAGTAAAATTTTGATACAGAATTGGTTATGGGTGTTGTATATGACATTAACAATATATGTATCAACATTATGGGGCATACGTACTTTGGGGTGTTATATTGGATACTCATCTCCTTTTATCATATTTGTCTATGTATGTTTTCTGTATTGATTGAATAAAATGGAAATATTTTATGGCTATATTCTTCCGTAAATCTCTTTTTTGATGTTGGAGTAATAGCAGTTGACTAACTTCCTCTCTGGTGATGTTGGAAGACGTTTTTTGTTACCTCTCAGAGTCTGCTCAAGATAAATTTTTCCCCTTTGTTTGTCTCCCTTCTCTTTAGTGTACAGTGGGAACTGTCCAGTGCTCATCCCCCTTCCCTATTCAGTACCTAACTCTAAGGATATACAGGGCTTAGGTTCATGCTCAACGATTGGTGTGGAACCAATTTAGGGATGGTAGGAGAGGCAGGGTGTTATTATAGCTGCCTAGGTGTCTCCACTCACCCTTTCCCTATCGTTTTTCCTTCCTTCCCCTCTTCTCATGTTGCATTTCACACACTGCGTGACACATAACCCCTTTCAATTAATTATTCTAACACACAGATTCAAAAACATGCAGATCATGAATGCTGAGTCTGTTGGTTTTCTTAGAATCTACTGCACCAACTGGTAAATTGATATTTGGTAATATAATTTATATCAAAAACAGTGATTAATTTGGTTAGTGATATTGGACTATTGCTTGGATTCAGAATGAAAAATTTAAAAGGGGTATGAATACTTTCCGTACCCACTGAATATCTTTACATATTTTTGCAGTAACTAGCGTCTTCATTGGAGCTAAATGGAAATAACCTATCATTCCAACTATTAATGATATTATTGATAACATTTCAGCTCACAGTTCTTTTGAACTTTTGTTGCTTTTAAAAAACAATTAATTTCCCAAGTATATTGCTAGAGAGAGTATATTGCCATATGGAATTCCATTTTCCCTTCATGTGCTGTTGGCCTTTTATCTGTTAAACCTGTCATGACTCTGTCTGGACGGGATGGTTCTGCCTCCATCCTGGTCAGGGTTAATACTAGTTCGCCTCTCTTTGGTTCTGGGGAGGCTATTTAATGTTGGTGGTAACTGGGTTTGGTGTCGGTGATACTTCTGCGTACTCGGTTAGAGGTAGCTGACCTAGGTTACTCATCTGTAATCGTTATGCCTCTGTGCGTGTGAGCTTTGCTGTGTATGACCCAGTTTGTCCCCTGACATCTGCCTGTGTTTCCTGCTCTGTACTGCCCTGTCCTTCCTGACTCTCTGGCCCCTTGGCCTCATCTCAGTTTACTCTGTCTTATCCCTAGTTACCTCGCTCTCGTTTGGCTTTTGACCCTTGGCTCCCCACTGACTACGTTAATGTTCTGTTCCCTGTACTCCATGCTCTCAGCTGTTTCCCTGTCCTCACACATGGTGACTCCGCCCCCCTGCGATCACGTGACTGTTTAGTCTCAGGTCCTGTGCGCCCTGCGTGCCTTAGTTCTACCACTCTCTGCACTCGGTCCCGTGCCCCCTGCTAGCGCCCCCTAGGCTTCCTCAGTGACACTATCAATGTAATTACATTATCACCGACCTTTACATTTTTGGGGGGATTTTGTGTGTCTCTGTGTGTATGGACCC
The DNA here is from genome assembly GCF_039654945.1 of Dendrobates tinctorius. Lineage (NCBI taxonomy): Eukaryota > Metazoa > Chordata > Amphibia > Anura > Dendrobatidae > Dendrobates > Dendrobates tinctorius. The sequence continues at coordinate 14,099,402 of NW_027361829.1, read as the reverse complement.
GCTGCGTGCTCTGTCGGATCAGGTGACTAACCTGACCAAAATGATGCAGAACCTGTCTGTTGAGCAAAGAGCGTTGGTTGCTTCTCACCAACGGGTACATAGGGAGTTGGCAGATATATTTAACACTGTTCGAGGTGCCTCTTCTTCATCTGTCAATGTGGAGGGTACTGTGTCTGATGTTTCCCTATCCTCTCCTGAACCATCTGTCAAACTTCCGGATACCTTTTCTGGGGATAAGAAAAAGTTCTGGGTATTTAGGGAGAGCTGCAAATATCTTTTTTTCTGGGTCCTTGGACCTCAGGTGATGAGAGTCAAAGGGTGGGGATAGTTATTTCTCTGTTACGTGAGGGGCCACAGTCCTGAGCGTTCTTCCTATCCCCTACCTCCCCAGAGAGATTGTCTGTTGATCGGTTCTTCGAGGCCTTGGGTCTGATTTACGATTAACCTGATTGAGTGAGATTAGCAGAGGACACGATTATGGGTCTCACCCAAGGAAAGCTCTCTGCTGAGTGGTACTGCTCCGAGTACAGGTGATGGGCACCAGAAGTAGGATGGAATGACTCGGCACTCAGGGGACTATTCTGAAGGGGTCTCTCCGAGCATTTAAATGATGCCTTGGACCTGCACCCACCGCCAGATTCTCTGGAAGAGGCCATGACCCAGGCCATCCACAGGCTGCGAGAGAGAGGAGTAGTGCAACGTGAGGCTCCTCTGTTGCCAATTAAACTGGAGTCTTTGTTGTCTGTTGAGCCCATGAAGGTGGGGACTGTCTCCATGAAGGAAAAGGAGAGGAGATGTTGTAGAGATAACAAACTCTGTTTCTGTTGTGGAGCGCCAGGCCATTGGAAAAAGGACTGTCCCTCCTGCCCCCCGGGTTCCAAGGTCTCGGGAAACAACTAGATATGGGTAACTGCCAAGGAGGTTACCCAGACTCTCAGGTACTTTTTTCCTCAGTCTTCAAACTGTTGTTAAAAGTGGAAGTTGGTGTGAGCAATTTTTTCTTTCCTCTTCTGCTTTTGTGGATTGCGGGTCTTCAGTAAATTTGATTGACTCGAGGTTGGTGGCCCATTGTGAGATAGGGACAGTTAGGCTGGAATAAATCATGAGTGGTGGCTATTGACTCAACCCCTTTCACCAAGGATGGGATCCGCTCCGTTACTAAAGAATTCATCCTTAAGGTGGGGCCTGTTCATCTGGAGCATATAGCTTGTTTCGTCCTGGACAACCTCCCTGCAGGGTTAGTTTTGAGGTTTCCTTGGCTACAATGTCATAACCCAGTCATTGACTGGGAGGTCCGGGAGATTGTTAAATGGGGACATAACTTTGAAAACATGTCTGAATTCTGTGTCTGTGTCATCCGTCGGTCTGGAGGGTGTTCCAGAGTGCCTGGGGGACTTTGAGGACGTGTTCTCTGAAAGTCAGGCCAAGGGGCTACCACCGCAAAAATGTTGGAACAGTTATGAAATGTCCTTTAAATGTCTGTTCTATTACTGATCTAAGGATGAGATGAATTTGGGCTGCACTTTATGTACATGCTCAATAGTGAGGCAGTTGTCACGCTGGGACTGGTCTTGATTAGGAAAAGGGGACCTGAACTGTCCCTAGGACTGGGGCCCTAACTATCCCTGCTCCCAAAGGTACCTCTAAAGGTGAGGAGATTTGGGCTACCAGTCTTGCTGTTCTCCTGTTATTCCCTAAGCTGTCCCCTCCTCTGGGACAGAAATGCTAGTGTAGCAACACGTAAGACAGATTGGGAAAACAGAAGGCAGCAAACATGCAAACACCCAAGGGTAGAGAGATATATAGGGAAGAATAGGAATGTATCAGCCAAATGGGAATAGGACAATGAGGAAAGCATACACCCAAAACAGCATGCAACTATCTCCTGCAGCAACAACGATCACCAACTCAGCACAGCGACTCCAAGGAGTTAGGAAGCAAAGCTTTCACTGGCAAGGAACAGAAGGCCTAGCCAGGTTTTATAGGGTGAGGTAATGACCAGATCAGAAGCAGCTGAAATGGAGCTGCATGTTTCTGACCAGCACAGAAAGGGTCGTTGACCTCTTCAGCACCAAAGGAAACAAAATTCATTTAATATGGGACATAGACACACCGGCTGAACGGAAGATCTGCGATTCATACCACGTAGTGATATTCGAACCTCAGATCTCCCTCAGGAGGACGTGACATACTCGAGACAATACCCCCCTTCTACGAGGGGCCACATGACCCTTGGGGAAAGATTTATCCAGATGGGCCAAATTAAAAGACCGTATCACCCTACTGGCATTAACCTCAGATGCCGGCATCCATATCCTCTACTCACGACCATAACCCTTTCAATGTACCAGCTACTGTACAGAGCGGCAAACCATTCAGGAATGATTTTTGCTACCTGAAATTCTAAATTGCCATCTGCAATAACCGGTGGCTGTGGTAAAGGGTGACTGTTCCACAGGTTCAACAAATTTTTTGAACAAAGACCCATGAAAAACATTATGATTCTTGAGTCGGAGGAAGCTTGAGATGAAAAGCAGCAGGGTTTATTACAGTGACCACCTTGTAAGGAACAATAAACATAGAACCTAATTTCCAAGAAGGAACTTTCAGTTTAATTTTCTTGGTGATAAGAGTATAAACTGTAGCACTACTGTGAAGGTGCTCAAATAGGTTCCCAAGCCAGTAAGATAGAAGTAAGAAACTTGGCACTCAACTTATGATAAGGAAATCCAGATTTTTTATTTAGGCAGTCACAAAAACAGAGGACGTTTCGGTCCCAGTTGGACCTTCATCAGCCTAACAATAATTTATACAAAATTAAACAAATGTTTAGAAACAGAACGCAAAATCCATCAAGGATAAAAAGGAAAAACAATGGGAAAAAATGCCATTATGATATATAGTGAGATAAGAAGGTCTTTTAGCATAAAATTGGGAATATAAGAGAATAAGAAAAAATAAGAAGAAATGAGGAAGATGAGTTAAGGTACCTACCCAACTGCTGTAGGAATGAGTAAGTATAGATACAGGGCTATACAGTATGTGCCTGTAGGTGAAGGTAACGTAGCAGCGACCGTAATTAGAGTTTAGTCCTGCAAGTGATGAGTGAATATGAATGAACAATTAGGCTGTTAAATGGTGGTAGTGTCCCTTTAAACATAAATATAGGAGCATACCTGCAATTATGAGAAGGGGTGTATAGGTCAAAGCTGACCAAAAGCAGGGATTTGAAACGTCCTCTGTTTTTGTGACTGCCTAAATAAAAAATCTGGATTTCCTTATTATAAGTTGAGTGCCAAGTTTCTTAGTTTCAACGGTTTTATTGAAAAGGAAACATCATTAAACATGAAATACATTCACATTAGAGTACAAGGATCCCCTCACAGGGGGAAGTACATAGGAAAAGACACAATATGTCATACATTATCCTTGACTTTGTTATCTTAATTTTTAAATAGAGTGCCAAGTTTCTTACTTCTAATTTTCTTGGTGGACAGCCATACTACATAAATACAGGTCTTGACAATCATTTCTTATCAGCCATACGTTTGTATTTATCCCTCATGATCTGTAAATTATTCTTCTCATACCGAAGAGAGTAAAGAAAAAATTGTTCCTCCGCAGAATTGTGGATGGAAGTAGCAGTAAGACACACCTGATGAATACACTGAATTGTGTAAAAATTATATACAATTATAATCCTATGAGCATGGATTTCAAAACCAGGGAAATATCCTGGCAGGGACAAGTTAATGAGGTTTTTGGCAATATTTGCACAGTAACACCAGCCGTGGGTAGCTCCAAATAGATAATTTTTCCAAAACGATAAAAACCCATATATATAAAAGAACTCGCCTTTGGTGGACAAAAGCATTTTTGGAAAATTATGTCCATAAACAATTAATACCAAGAGGCCTGAGGGTTAGAGTGACCCCCACATTTGTGATCGAAGATGAGGTTTTCATCAATGAATGGGAGAAGGTTTGCAATGAGACATCTATTAAATTAATGGATTTATTAATTGGTTTCAATGTAAAATCAATAGCATCAATTGACAAAGCTTTGGAGGATATATATGCCAAGGCCAAAATTGACCTATCTTTGGAACAATTGAACCTTACCAACAGTAATTTGGACAAAGAGGTTGAAATCTTGGTGAAGGATATTCAACAGAAGCAATCTACCAAGTTAAATAGAGACCAGAATGATTTTGCTTTAGGTAGGGTTTACAATTGGAGGAGGTATCCCACAAAAGACTCTGGAAGGGATCGGAATCCGTCTAACGTTTCTGACATTCTCGCTAGCGAAACCTCTGTTGCCTCCTCTTCTGCTTCTGTATCATTAAGTATTACACCAAAACGTAAAAGAGATCTACGCTTCCTTACGAATAAACACAATATCAGATATTCTCCGGAATCAACGAAGAATCAATTTAAGGTAATCAATTTAAGTACTCACAACTTTTCACCTGTTGAAATTGGCGTATTAAACAGAGGACTGATGTTCTGTCCTACTTCAAATTTTGATAGCTTCATTGCAATAAAAGACTTGCATCTTTTTGTGAGGAAGCTAGTATTTAAAAGATTTTTTCATGATGGAGATCTCTTGAAATCTTTTCCAACAGAAGCGGAACAGGAGGCGATAGCGGATTTAGAACAACTAGCAATTGAACACAATACACCTATTGGAGGTAAGATTTCATCCATTATCAAGAAACGTTCCACCAAATTCCCTCCTCTGTCCATTTGTCCGACTATTGACGTTTTCATCAAAACCGTAAGTAAAGAAATTGAAAGGATTCCTAGATTTCCTGTCAAGTATAACTTGAATCAGAAAGAGAAAAATGGTCTGAAAAGGCTCCAGGGGTTGCAGAATGTGATTTTTAAGCCAGCAGATAAGGGTGGGAATATAGTAGTCTGGCCAAAGACGATGTATGAGACAGAGGCATTTTGTCAAATGATTCAAAATGTTATAAAAATGTGACATTCAATCCTCTAAGCAAATATCAAATGGAGTTGAATACTATCCTTCAGAATGCTAAGGAGAATTATGTAATTTCTAATGAATTGTTTCTGGCACTCCAAGTCAAAGAACCTACTATTCCCACCCTTTATCTGCTACCAAAAGCTCACAAAAATATGGAAGTTCCACCTGGAAGGCCTATAATATCGGGTTGTAATAACTATTTGGAAAATGTAAATAGATATGTGGACTCGATCCTGCAGCCCCTAGTTGGGTCACTTCCATCCTATACCAAAGACACTGGTGATTTTTTGAAAAAAAAGTTGACGGTATGTATATTGATTCCAATTCAATTCTTGTCACTTGTGACATTGAATCTTTATATACAAGCATTCGTCATGATGATGGTGTGTTTTTACGACACTCTACGTTGCCACCTAGTTTCACTAAATTCATTATTGATCTTTTACAATTTAGTTTGACGCACAAATTTTTTATTTTCAAGGGGTCCTTCTCCCTACAGCTCCAGGGAACAGCTATGGGGGCTTCCTTTGCGACTTCATATGCCAACCTGTTCCTGGGGCTGTGGGAGAGGGACCTCTTTTTGTCCGATCACTTGCCACTAATGGAGCGCTTCCTATTTTGGGGGCGCTACATTGACAATATTTTCTTTGTTTGGCATGATTCTTTGGAATCATTACACATTTTTATTAATGAGTTAAATTCTAATAATTTGAATATACATTTGACATACCATCATCAATATGATACCGTCAAATTTTTGGATGTCAAATTAAGGAGGGATGTGCACAACTGCCTTCAGACCGATTTATTTAGGAAATCAACTGCAGTTAATTCCTTATTACAAGCTTCCTCCTCGCATCCACCAGCTTTAATTCGTTGAATTCCGATAGGTCAGTTTTTACGCCTACGGCGTATTTGTTCAGATGATTCAGACTTTCAAAGGCAGACGGAGGAACTTAGAATTAGGTTTATGGAAAGGGGATACAGCAGACGCTCGGTAAAAAGAGCATATAATAGAGCAAAACATACAACAAGATACAATGCTCTATATAATAATCAAGGTTCCAAATCGAACAAATTACCCAATATACTGGACAAGCTGATGCATTACAAAATTGTCTGAAGAAATCTTGGTCAATTTTACAGGCTGACCCTATCCTTTCAGAATATATTGGACCTGCCCCTTGTATTACTTTCAGAAGGTCACAAAATCTGAGAGATAGTTTAGTCAAGAGTCACTATATTGGGGAATGCTCTACCACATTTCTTTCCGAATTGAAACCATCTTTGGGACGTAGGTCTTGCGGACAATGTGTAGCTTGTCCGAATATTATTAATGCACAGAGTTTTCAAGCTCAATCATTCCATCAATTGCCTATCAAAGGCTGTCATATATTATGCGACATGTCCTTGCTTCCCTTATTTATGTGGGTCTGACCCACCCGACAGTTAAAGGTCAGAGTATGAGAGCATGTACTAGAGATTATGGCAGCTAAAGAAAGCCAAGATGTTTCCATGTTAAAAACGTTACCTAAACATTTCAAACTATACCACAACTGTGATGCATCACTTTTAAAAGTGAGAAGTGAGAGGGATTGACATGATCAAATCCACAATAAGAGGAGGTAACATTAGCACATGCTTGGCTAAGCTTGAGACCAAGTGGATTTGGACACTAAACACTGTGTCCCCATTTGGTCTCAATGAAAATGTATCCTTTGTCCCATTTTTATGATCGTGTGCTGGTTTTTATGGTTTTCTGTTTTTAGTATTTTTATGGCACTTCTAAGATGTATTTTAATTATTTTATCAATTTTTATATATTTAGATTTTTGTGATCATCAAGTCTTTTAATAGTGGATGAATGATGGCCATGAAGCAGGATGAGCCTTTTATGAAGAATTTCATTTTGAAGCAATCAATATGAAGATTGTTTTACAAGAGTGTTTTGAGTGTTTTGCAGTTGGACTACTATACGAATTTATTATTGCAGATTTATGTATGAGATATATATCCCTGTCAATCCATGATATATTTATATATATTTTATGTGTATTTTTATTTATTCATTATTATTCACTTATTATTTCTCTTTTTTCTTTTTATTTAGTTATTATTTGTTCAGTATGTATTATTTTTCATTATTTTATTTTATTTGATTTTTCTTTATTTATCATTACTGTATATTGATATATGAGATATGTATTTTTATTATATGTATTGAGATATGCTTTATTATTTATATGTATTTTTATACCTTATAATCAATATATGAAATAACTATATATGGCATGTGTATCACATTATTTATGATGAATTATATATTATTATGTGTAATATATTATAAGGTTAGTATATCACGGTAATTGTCCATCTGTATCAATATATATTAAGTATTGCACATCTTTTATTTATTGATTTATTAATTACACTTTTATTGTTTGGGTTGATTATTTAAATGCATGTGCTTTTTCATATATAGCTCATATAGTATATGTCATGCCGCGCTCACCTGGATGCGGGGCTTCGGTCCCGACGTCACTCCCTCCAGTACGGCGGTCCCTCCAAGGCCTCCGTCTGGTGCGCACGCGCAGCTCTCGTCACCGGGGCTCCTCCTCCATGTCACGCTTGCGCGCTCCTGGCAGTGCTGTCTCCGGGTCAGTCTCCTCTATTGTAATGGAGGACCTGATCCGGAAGCTGTAGTGGTCATGTGCTTTCTGGATAGGATCTGACCCGGAACCTGTCATGGTCATGTGCTATATCAGGCTACCTTCCCCTATGGGAGGTGCCTGATTATTGTTGTGCTTCCTGGCTGGGTCTGCTTAGTCCCAGCCGGGCCGTGCGCTGTTCTCAGGTCCTCTGCTCTGTCTGGTATTCTATTGTGCTCCTAGCACTCGCTCTGAACTTTCACGTTGCTTCATGCTCAGTAGTGCCTCTTGGCACACTCTAGTATCCTGTCCTATATCCCTTGCTCTGTCGTACCTCCTGGTACTCTCTCTCCCTGTGCTCTGTAACACCTCCTGGCACAACTGTTGCTCCATTCAGTACTCTGTCGTGCTCCTGGCACGCGTCCTGCTTCGTTAATCTCCGGACGTATTACTCGCTATACGCCATACGTGCTCACGGCTACCTGTCTCGCACTATCTGTAGTTTGCGCACTTCTGTATACACCCTTTGTGTTCCTGGTACCCAGTTCCGATACAATCATCTGTGCCTCCTGTGAGCCGCCCCTCTTGGTACCGGCTGTCGCGGTTCTGACCTCTGCGCTCCTGCCCCTAATGATCCCTGTATAGGGGTCGGTCATCACCTGGCATGCTCGGCCCAGGGGCTCCAGATCCGCGACCCAGAGGGTCCACTCTTGGATGTTGTCTGCTCCTGAATGTCACAGTATATTAGTCTGTTTTTTTATTTATAATGATTATTATTATTTATTAATAATAATTTCTTATTTATTAATTCATTTAATATATTTTTTTACTTATTATTCATTATTTATTTTATTTTCTGTATTATTTATCACTGTATTTTATTATAATAAATTTTCACGTTTTTTTCATGGCGCTTAATATATGGTGTTGTTGCAGTCTTATTATTCACATGCACGTTTATATATAATTATTTTTATATCTATTCCCATTCCAATGTGGTCAGGTTGCGTGCGTCTATCTGTGGCTATGGTCATACATTGCCTGCAGCGGCACATATCATGATCGGACATGTGCACATGCATGGTTTGTGCTCCGGGAGCCATATGCGGTGGGTGTCTTTATGTGTATGATGCGTGGGGTCAGCTTCCCTGACGCGTCGGATCACATGGCACCACGCGGCTGTGTGTTTCCGGGTTGCCCCTACCGCGCATGCGCCGCCCATCGTCCGGTCATTATTGAACAGCTGGTATATTCTTATTTATATTGATTGATTTTGGAAGTCCGACACACCCCTGACGAAGGACGCAGGTTCCGAAACACGCATCAGGGAGTGCCTGGCACCGCCACATGGGGACTTTTCACTATACCACCAACAGGTAATATATTCATACTTGAATTTTAGCACATTTGGCTTTTTTATTGCACGTCACAGTGGATTTTTAGATTTATGCACATTGATTCATTATCTCTAATAAATGTAAATTTGGTTGGCACATTGTTGGTCTATAATTGTACCTTCTTATGCATTAGCACTTTATATTTCACTATTTGCACTTTTTATATATATATTTTTATATATTATTTATATATATCTTTATTATATATCAAATCATGATTTTATATATATATATATATATATATATATACACATCAGATTAGTGTATCTTGTAAATTTTAGTGTTTTGACAGTTAGATCATGATATATTAGATCCTTTGTGCTATTTATAATTTATCTGTAATTTTGTGTGTATATTTTTATTGCTTTGTTGTTGGTATAGTAATTAATTATTTATTTATGTATATATGAACTATTTTGGATTATATTTGATTATTTACATGATTTAATTGTAGTCCCTGCATATTTATAATTAATTCTTAGGAGTTGGTGTGTTGCATAGGCACTTTTCTCTTACATCATTTTAATCATGTTTTTGCCAATTGATTTCAATTATTATTATTATTATTATTGTGCCATTTATTCCATGGCGCTTTACATGTGCAATAAAGGCTTTTTAAATATTTGAGCCATCGCTGTTTTATTATTATTATTTTTATTTTGAGTGGGAGGCCCAGAGAGCCGAGCGGGAGGCTGAAAGAGCCGAGCGCCAAGCCCAGTGAGAGGCCCAAGCTCAGAGAGACCATGAACTGGAGATGGCCCGATGGGGGGAAATACTCTCCACAGCCCAGAGCAGTGAGCCCAACAGCGCTCAGATACCTAAACCCCGGCCAGAGCATTTTCCCATGATGGAAAAGGACGGGGACTTGGACACTTTTCTGCAGGCCTTTGAGAAAGCCTGCAGACATTACCAGCTGCCTATGGAACAATGGGCCAGGTACTTGACCGTAGGGCTAAAAGGCAAAGCCCTGGAGGCGTTCGCTTGTCTCCCGCAAGAACAAGATGACGACTATGATGCCATCAAGCAGGCCCTGATCCCCAAATACCGGCTGACCCCTGAGGTATACCAAAAGAAGTTTTGGAAACTCCAACATGGCCTACACAACAGTTATAGTGATGTGGTGCAAGGACGCAGGACCCACTTTGACCAGTGGATCCACAGACTGTCAGTGAACACCTTTGATTTGCTGAAAGACCTGATGTTCAAAGACCAGTTCTTACATCTTTGCCCAGCTGAGGTCCGACAGTTCATACTGGACCGAGAGCCAACGGATGCAAAAGCAGCGCAGTTCGCCGACACCTATGAGGCGAACCGGAAACCAGAGACCCAGAAGCCAGTCACCACCAGCTGGAGAGGGGGTAAGCCTGCAACCAACCCCAGTGCCCTCGCCAGCCGACCCTCAGGAGTCCCTGTCTCTTTTGCCAACACCAGGTCTACTTCAGACACTTGCAAGTGTTTTTTCTGCATTCGGATTGGTCATATCAGAGCCACCTGTCCGGAGAAACAAAAGAACCCCCCAGTCAAGGCCTCAGGGCCCAACGCATCCATTCTTTTGGTGGGTAGGGTGGTTGGAAGGATCGATGACAATGTGCTGCCCATCCGTGTGGGGTCCCGTTTCGCTAGCGGCCTCAAGGACACCAGGGCTGAACAAACCCTCATCCGACCCAAACTGGCGGAACCTGAGGAGTATATTCCAGGGAAAACCCTCACTGTCACTGGAATTGGGGGCGTCCGCTGTCCCTTGCCGATGGTCCGGGTTTTCATTGATTGGGGTGCCGGGAGCAGGGTGAAGGAAGTGGGGGTGTCCTAAAACCTGCCCACTGATGTTTTGTTGGGGACTGATTTGGGGATGATGGTTACATACTACGTCCCTCCCCAATTTGATGATGCGGGTAATGCTAACTCTGATATTGATGATGGGGAACTTAATGTGTCACTTGACAATGTTTTATCAAGTAATGATGCATCTGATAACCCTTTTTTCCCCTAGGAAGGATGCTGATGATGTAAATGTGTCAACTGAACCTGATAACCATTTTTCTGCAAAGGTTGATGTGTCCACAGGTACAGGAGTTCTCAGCCACATCACTCTGCAGAAAGTGCCAAATGGGTATGACCAAGGTCCACTACCTGGGACACCGTGTTGTCGGGGGTTGCATGAGTCCAGAGCCTGAGAAAGTGGACACAATCATGTCCTGGCCCACCCCAGGACCAAGAAACAGATGATGATCTTTTTGGGCACAGCAGGGTACTATAGGCGGTTCGAACAGGACTATAGCACCCTTGCAAAGGCCTTAATGGACCTCACAAAGGCTGTGAGGCAGCCTTCTTGGCTTTGAAAACAGTCCTGTGCAGCTCTCCCGTGTTGAACGCAGTCAACAGCAGTCGGCCATTCCTGGTACAGACCGATGCCAGCTAGTTTGGCCTCAGTGCTGTGTTCAGCCAGGTCGACTTGGGGAACCAAGAGCACCCCGCATTGTACCTGAGCCATAAATGTCTGAAGAAGGAAGTGGCATACTCCACCATCGAGGAGTGCCTGGCCATGGTCTGGGCACTGTAACGTTTGCAGCCCTACCTATACGGGTGCACATTCATGGTGATAATCGACCACAACCTTCTGAGCTGGCTGCATACAGTGTCTGGAACCAACGGAAGGATGCTACGCTGGAGCCTTACCCTCCAACAGTATGACTTTACTGTACAACACAAAAGGGCAGCGAGCATGGAAATGCCGATGGGTTATCCCGCCGGGGCGAACCTGCTGAGGTACGCATGGCGGAGTACCGATGGGTCCTGCCTCCTTAGCGCCCTCTAAAAGGGGGAGGTGTCACAACAATGGAAAAAACATGTATGATTTTCCCTATTATCACACCTTCCAGAACATTCCAGAATCTTCTATTCACATACTGAACTCTGCTATACCAGTGGTGAGGGTTTGACCCCCCTTTCCTCCCCCCCGCCTGTATGTCTTCACTCACAGCCTGTAACACTCTCTCCTCAGCCCTCTTCACATATAGTCATTGTAACCCGAAATACCAGTGAGTGATATTCCCCCTCCCAAAGGAATATCTTTGTCTAAAAACCGAAGTGTCGGCTTCTCATAGCCTACAATTAGAATCTACTCATTTGGTCATAGAGCGATGTGAGTTTATTATAGAAATATGAAAATGACATATCTGGGACAGGCGTCGATGAAGCGTCGCAGCCCGTGTTTTTCCCGGTTCCAGCACCAACAGAACCAGAGAAATGGATTTCTCTTGAACAGAGGTGAATAGCCAGTCCGAGTTTGGACTCACTAGAAAGATAATTTCAAAATAAGATGATTCTGCTAGGTTCTCAAGCCCAGTTATGATCGTTATAAGTTTTCAGAACCAAATCTGTAACTCTGAGCTAGGGGAGGGTGCAGGTAAAACAGCCCTTTTAGTGATGTCACAAACCCAGAAGTATAAGTTACTTTCCCTCAGACCAGCCTCTTTCTTGCCTAGGAAGCTGCTGCAACCAGACCTTCTGATGCATTGTGACATCTGGCCCCTACCACCAGCATGGTTGCCTGAGATTATGTACAGTTAGGTCCATAAATATTTGGACAGAGACATTTTTCTAATTTTGGTTCGAGACAGGTTCTCAGGATGTACCAAACTGTAGATTTTGCTACTCCTAATGTTGTAGCAATTTCTCGGATGGGTTTTTTTTTCTGTTTTTGCAGCTTAAGGATGGCTTGTTTCACCTGCATGTAGAGCTCCTTTGACCGCATGTTTCCTTCACAGCAAAACCTTCCAAATGCAAGCACCACAGCTCAAATCAACTCCAGGCCTTTTATCTGCTTAATTGAGAATGACATAACGAAGCGATTGCCCACACCTGTCCATGAAATAGCCTTTGAGTCAATTGTCCAATTACTTTTGGTCCCTTTAAAAACAGGGTGGCACATGTTAAGGAGCTGAAACTCCTAAACCATTCATCCAATTTTAATGTGGATACGCTCAAATGAAAGCTGAAAGTCTGAACTTCAACTGCATCTGAATTGTTTTGATTAAAATTCATTGTGGTAATGTCTAGAACCAAAATTAGAAAAATGTTGTCTCTGTCCAAATATATATGGACCTAACTGTAAGTAACATGTGAGTGTTCATTTCTGTTTTAATTCCCTTTTTATTTGTAATTGCTGTGTACATAATTTTAATTGTCTCATTTTGTAAAATCGTTTTACACCTTATGTAAACACTGCCTACCTTTTTTGGAGTAAAATATAAAATTATTAGTCTCGTATCTTTTTGCTATAACGAATTCACATGCCGAAAAGTTAATTGCGCTACTAATTTGGGTTGGCTTTGGACCCTCTTTATTAATTTAAATATTTATAGAGTAATTGGAGCTGGTTGTGGCGAAGTGTGCTCTGGGGCTAGGTGGGTATCGCAGGCAGTGACAAAACGGTTTTTATAAGCTGATTGTCTGGCTGCTGCCAGAGCCTTTATAATTCCATTGCTGTGGCGTGCCTAATAGCCAGTGCATAACAAGTGGCCCATCCGGTGACTAATTATCCTAGGTGTAGTTCCCTGACAGATCTGAGGGTAAAGGGGGTGCCGGAGAGCTGCAAGTTCCAAAGCGGAATCAAAAGTGGGATATACATAAATCCCAGCAGTTTGTAACATATTGTGGCAGCAGTGGGATAACTAAAATAAGCCCCTGCTGTAAATTGATAGGTCAAGACTAGCTTGCTGCTTTTCATCACATTGTGGCAGTGGTGGGATAACTAAGATAAGCCCCCCTGCACAGGTGATAGCCATGTGCTGGCCAAAGGTCACACCCCCTGATCGAGACATATGCAAATAGGGTTTCATCAGATTACTCTGGGAGCTGTAATTTTTTATACTCATGATGATATGAACATCTGATAGGCACTATTGCGTCAACAGAATTTACTTACTCTACTTACTGAATAAACTTGGCTCATCTATCGGCATTTGTATATTTTATTTGGCCCACTTATCTTTATGCATGCGCATTGTGTCTTTAATCATTCAATGTTTTGGAACGTTTGGCTTGTATTCATGTATATGGTTGCTATGGAAACCTTAGCGCATGCGTTGCCTAAATATTTGGTTAGTAATAGCATCTATGGTTGCCATGGACACCTTTGCGCATGCGCACTGGGATTTACAGTGACACATGTATTATATGCGCGCCTGCGCATTTGTGCAACAGCGTCTGTGGTTAAAATGGACACCAAGGGGCATGCGCATTAGGACTTCCTTGATGATGCGAGGGTGTACGGCAGACATTGTAGATGTGCCTGAACGTGACGGATGTTGGGACTGGAACGCTTGATCTGTATGTACGCCATGGAAACGCGACATGCTGATTTAGCCTCACAGCTAGTAATTATCTCCTTATTATGTGGGTATAAAGAGGGTTTGGTTTGACTATTATCTGCACACTACCCCTAATGAAGACATAATATAATAATAATAAATTTTATTTCTATAGCGCCGACATATTCCTCAGCACTTTACATTTCAGAGGGGATTTGTACAGACAATAGACATTACAGCATAACAATAATCACATAGATCATAACAGATACCAAGAGGAATGAGGGCCCTGCTTGCAAGCTTACAATCTATGAGGGAAAAAAAAGGGAGACACGAAAGGTGGGTGGTAACAGTTGCCCTGATTGTATGGGCCAGCCATAATGTTAATTGTGTAACAGTACAGATGCAGAGGGCTAATGGATGCATAAAGCATGTGGGAACATGATGAGGGGAACCAGGTTATGGCAAAAACTTTTGGCTGTGCCACATAGGGATAGATTAGGTTAATGTATTGAGGCGGTAGGCCAGTCTGAATAAATGAGTTTTCAGGGCACGCTTAAAATTGTGGGGATTGGGGACTAATCGTATTGACCTGGGAAGTGCATTCCAAAGAATTGGCGCAGCACGTGTATAGTCTTGGAGACGGGAGTGGGAGGTTCTGATTATTGAGGATGCTAACCTCAGGTCATCAGCAGAACGGAGGGAACGGGTAGGATGGTATACTGAAAAAAGGGAGATGTAGGGTGGTGCTGAGCCATGAAGATCTTTGTGGGTGAGGGTAATAAGTTTGTACTGGATTTTGGAGTGGATGGGTAGCCAGTGTAATGACTGGCACAAGGTAGAAGCATCGGTGTAACGATTGGCGAGGAATATGATCCTGGCAGCAGCATTCAAGACAGATTGGAGGGGGGAGAGTTTGGTAAGAGGGAGACAGATTAGAAGAGAGTTACAAGTCGAGACGAGAATGAATAAGAGAAACAGTAAGAGTTTTTGCGGAGTCAAAAGTAAAAAAAGGTCAAATTCTAGAAATGTTTTTGAGGTGCAGATAACAAGAGCGAGCCAGTGATCGTATGTGGGGGACAAAGGAAAGCTCGGAGTCAAGCATGACCCCAAGACAGCGGGCATGTTGCTGGGGAGTAATAGTGGAACAAAACACGGAAATGGCAATGTCGGGTATAGGTACATTAGTAGCGGGAGGAAACACAAGTTCAGTCTTTGACAGGTTCAGTTTCAGATATAGTGAGGACATGATGTTAGACACAGTGTTTAGACAATCGCTGGTGTTTTCTAGAAAGGCTGGTGTGATGTCAGGAGAAGAAGCATATAATTGGGTGTCATCAGCACAGAGATGGTACTGGAAACCAAATCTACTGATTGTTTGACCAATAGGGGCAGTGTACAAAGAGAAGAGGAGGGGGCCTAGGACTGATCCTTGAGGAACCCCAATAGTAAGGGGAAGATGAGAGGAGGAGGAGCCAGCAAAAGCTACAGTTAAGGAGCGGTCAGACAGATAGGAGAACCAGGAGAGGACGGTGTCCTTGAGGCCAATGGAACGGAGCATAGTGAGGAGGAGCTGATGATCCACAGTGTCGAATGCTGCAGAGAGATCCAAGAGAATTAGCATGGAGTAATGACCATTTGATTTAGCTGTTAGTAGATCATTAGAGACTTTAGTGAGGGCAGTTTCAGTAGAGTGTATAGAGCGGAAACTGGATTGGAGAGGGTCGAGAAGAGAGTTATCAAAGAGATAGCGGATAAGACAGGAGTGGACCAGGCGTTCCAGGAGTTTAGAGATAAAGGGAAGAATAGAGACAGGTCTATGGTTAGCGGCACAGTTTTGGTCGAGGGATGGTTTTTTAAGTAGTGGATGTATGATGGCATGCTTAAATGAGGGAAAGATACCAGAAGAGAGAGAGAGGTTAAATATTTTAGTTAGGTGAGGGGTGACAGCAGGGGAAAGGGGCTGGAGTAGATGTGACAGAAATGTGTCACTGGTGCAAGTGGTTGGGCGTGAAGATGCAAAGAGCCTGCTTACTTCTTCTGTGACTGGTTCAAAATCAGAGAGTGAGCTAGATGCAGGAGGGAGGGAGGACAGTACATGGTATGAGGTGATTGGGAGATAATTTCCTGTCGGATCTGGTCAATTTTTTCTTTGAAGTAATTGGCCAGATCGTCAGCTCGAAGCTCCGTGGTTGGGGCCTGTACTCTGCAAACAGAGGAAACCCCCCACAAATGACCCCATTTTGGAAACTAGACCCCCTAAGGAACTTATCTAGATGTGTGGTGAGCACTTTGAACCCCCAAGGGCTTCACAGAAGTTTATAATGCCCGGGCATGAAAATAAAAAAATCGTGTTTTTTCCACAAACATGATCAATTAGTCCCCAATTTTTTTAGTTTCCCAAGGGTAACAGGTGAAATTGGACCCCAAAAGTTGTCCAATTTGTCCTGAGTACGCTGATACCCCATATGTGGAAGAAAACTACTGTATGGGCACACGTCGGGTCTCGGAAGGGAAGTAGTGACGTTTTGGAATGCAGACTTTGATGGAATGGTCTGCGGGTGTCATGTCGCGTTTGGAGCGCCTCTGATGTGCCTAAACTGTTGAAACTCCCCACAAGTGACCCCATTTTGGAAACTAGACCCCCCACGGAACTTATCTAGATGTGTGGTGAGCACTTTGAACCCCTAAGTGCTTCACAGAAGTATATAACGCCCGGGCGTGAAAATAAAAAAATCATTTCTTTCCACAAAAATGATATTTTTGCCCCCAATTTTTTATTTTCCTAAGGGTAACAGGAGAAATTGGACCCCAAAAGTTGTTTTGCAATTTGTCCCGAGTAGGCTGATACCTCATATGTGGGGGTAAAACACTGTTTGGGCACATGGCAGAGCTTGGAAGGGAAGGAGCACCATTTGACTTTTTCAACGCAGAATTGGCTGGAATTGAGATCAGACGCCATGTTGCGTTTGGAGAGCACCTGATCTGCCTAAACAGTGGACACCCCCAAATTCTAACTCCAACCCTAACGCCAACACACCCCTAACCCTAATCTTAGCCCTAACCCTAATGGGAAAATGGAAATAAATACATTTTTTTATTTTTCCCTAAGGCCTCTTTCACACTTCAGTTTTTTGCATCAGTCAAAATCTGCCAAAAGGACGGATGGCGGATCCGTGGTAGTACTGATGACAACGGATGCTACCCGTCCGTTTTTTGACGGATCTGACAAATGAAGAATTTTAAAGGAATCGCAGCCTGGGAGAGAGAGAGAGAGAGAGAGAGAGAATTTTTTTGTCCGGCACCCAGAAAAAATTTCGGGTTAAATGAGTGTCTGGAGGATCCGCCAGAGGAAAAAAAAACGTTGCAAGCTCCGTTTTCAAATCTTTGAGGATGGTGACGGACAGCAACTTTTGGCGGATCCGCAAAAAAAACGGATGCAACGGACGGCAATCCGTCACAATCCGCCAATAATGGAAGTCAATGGGGGAAAAAACGGATCCTCAAAAGAAAATTGAGGATCCGTTTTTTTCAAAACCTGGCGGATTGTGACTGATTGTAAAAAACTGAAGTGTGAAAGAGGCCTAAGGGGGTGATAACAGGGGGTCTGATTTACTATTTATGGCGGGTTTTTATGTTTGGCAGCTGTCACGCTAAGAGACGCTTTTTATTGTAAAAATAGTTTTTGCATCACATTTTGAGAGCTTTAATTTTTCCGTATTTTGACCCACCGAGTCATGTGAGGTCTTATTTTTTGCGGGACAAGTTGATGTTTTTATTGGTACCATTTTCGGGCACGTGCCATTTTTTGATCGCTTTTTATTCCGATTTTTTGGACGCAGAATGAACAAAAACCAACATTTCAAGAATTTCTTTCGGGGGGTGCGTTTACACCATTCTGTGTGTGATGAAATTGATAAAGCGGTTTTATTCTTCTGGTCAGTACGGTTACAGCGATACCTCATTTATGTCGGTTTTTTATATTCTGGCGCTTTTATGCAATGAAAACAATTTTATATAAAAAATAATTATTTTTGCATCGCTTTATTCTGCGATCTATAACTTATTTTTTCGCTGATGACGCCTTGTGGCGGCTCGTTTTTTGCGGGACAAGATGACGTTTTCAGCGGTATCATGGTTATTTCTGTCTTTTTGATCGAGCATTATTGCAATTTTTGCTCGGCGGTATGATAATAAAGCATTATTTTTTAAGGGGTTGCTAAGAGGGTTAACTAATGGGACAGTTTTATAGGGTGGGTTGTTACGGACGCGGCGATACCAAATATGTGCACTTTTGTTTTGTTTTTTCCAAAAAATGAATTTACTAGGGAATATTTTTTTTTTTTAATGTAGCAATTTTTTATAAATTATTTTTACTTTTTTTTTTACTTTATTACATTGTCCCAGAGGGGACATAACTGTCATGTGACAGATCACTGATCTGTCACATCACAGATCGCTGTGACAGATCAGCGATCTGACACAGGCAGTGCAGAAGGCTTCCTCGTGCCTGCGCTATGCAGGCACTGAGGAACTCAGCTCCTTGCAGGCCCCCGAATGTCCCCGTCGCCATTTTGGATCCGGGGACCTGCAGGGAAGGAGCCCCCCGCAGCTGCGCTGCACATTGCGCTGCTGCGGTGGTCTCAGGGAAGCACGGAGCCCCCTCCCTGCCGATGCTTCCCTAAACCCCCGGTACACTGCGATCGTGTTTGATCGCAGTGTGCCAGGAGTTAACGTGTCGGGGGGCGGTCCGTGACCGCCCCTGACACATAGTGCCGGGTGTCAGCTGTGATAATCAGCTGACACCCGGCCGCGATCAGCGGCGCTCACCACGTGGGCGCCGCTGATCGCTATGATGTACTATCCCGTCCCTGGGAATTAAGTCCCAGGGCACATGGACGGGATAGTACGTCATATGGCAGAAAGGGGTTCAAATATCCCCACAAGGATTTCAGTGCACCACTGACTAAATGTGCAAAGAAACAAAATAAAATAAAAATAATGTGCAAAGTTTTAAGATTTGTAGAAATAAGTGCCGAAAGACAGTCTCACTTTTATAGGTTATGGAAAAGGATTGCTAAATAAATGCACTTCATGCTTTTTTACGAGGTAAAATACTTTTGGCTTTTTAACTAGTCTACAGAAAATCACTCCAACAGCAAGTATTTTCAGAACTCATGGCTGGCAGAAATTGCATTATGGTTAAAATTTGTGTAATCTTGTAAAACCAGAGTGGCACAGAGTTCCATGGTACATCTATCTATACCTTTATTACATGTAAGCAATGTGTGTATACAGCGTTTTTGCCAGCACGAATGTTGTGTATATATAAAAGAAACCACTATATAAGAAAATGGGCACAAAAATTAATTTTAGATTTCAGAACATATTCATATTTTAATAGGGTACAACCGTACATACAAAAAGGTAAAAAATACACTTTTTAAAACTATTAAAATGCTTTTGCAACATATATTTTAGTAAATACAAGTGACTTCTATTATGTTCAATAAGAATTTGGCATTGATTTATGAATTGGTCCTGCCATTACATCTACACAAGTAGACCACAAGGTTTCATAATGCTGGTTCTTCTGAAGTACAATGATAGGAAAACAAATGTACTCATTCCTTGGAGGAGGAAAATAAACAGCAACCCGAAAGCTAACTTACATGTATTACTTTGCAGACTTTCTTTTTATAGCTTTGAAAGTCACCAACATACACTCAGCAACATAGTTGGGCCAAAAGAAGATAAAAAGGGAAGAATATAAAGTGATCATTATTTAGGTTTCACAAATAATCCCCATATAAATAATAATAAAAACATGAAATGGCACTTCTGATCTCACATTTTTTGTCAAGTGGATATTATAATATGCACTTATAATTATAATGCATTGATGGTGTTACTAAACAAAAAACTGGGACACATAATACTGGTTAACCTTATATCGGTGAATACAACAAACAGAATTGTTGACCTAGTTTACATTTACAGTCAAACCAAGGAAAATTTTGAATAAAAGGACAATTAAAACTATGTACAAATTAGAATAACAATATCACTGAATTTTGCATGCACCCCAGTCTCAAAGACTACAGAGATTGGCACCCCATGTTTGGAAACACAAGGAATTTTCCTTTGCATTTTACATAGAAAATACAACTCCTATTGGCAAATATGTTCCTCGTCACAACCTGGATTACAGCATACTGTAATAATAGCAATAGTAAGATATAAACATATCAAAACATTTCTTTTCCATAGTCTCTTAAAATTAAAAGGGGATCTGTTCGGCCATAAAAAAAACCAAAAACAATTTTGAGTCCATAGGAAGCTACACTGCCTAATGCATGTACATTGTTACAAATTCTTATTAACGTACATCTCCAATTGGGAGGTCAAATGCTGGGTGCACCGTTGCATTACTTTGCAAGATCTGTCAATCACTGTATGTAAGTGAAATTAATCATTTATCAAGTTGACATTTAAAGCTTAATATATGAAAAATAAAGGGTGTTACTACAACTGCTCCGTTGCCTATTTTGCAGGCATTAATGCAGTATGCCTTCTTTTGACAGAATACTTTTTCTTCATATATGTCTACAGAGCAGAAGAATTTCAGAATCCTTAAAATAGTGAATAGTGATAGAATAAAGTAGGTTGTCGACTATTCGGACAAACCCTTCTTAAAAACCATATCCCCCCACAAATACCTCCTGCACTAGTGCCGCTCTAGTGATGTCAGAGCTGGGTCTCCAGGGCTCATGTGACATTGATACGCCCTGGGAGCACCGATCCATTCACACATTTTGCTTGGACAATCGCAGTTGTCCAAAGGAAGTGCGAGAACTGCATTCTATTCGTGGCTGCTGACTGGCTGCAGTGCTCACCTGGCATAACAATGTTACACAAGTCCTGGGAGATCAAGTGACAACATTGCTAGAACAGCGCTGGTGAAGGACGGTAGTATTTTCATTTTATTCTGGGGAATTTAAGAACGAGTTGTCTGAGTAGTGGACAACCACTTTAATGCAATTATGACAAAAAAAATGAACAAACATTTTGGAACCAGTAGGGAAATAATTTGCTACCTGTGCATAGATGTGGACATTTAGATTTCACTTGAAACAATTGTGAATACTAATTATATGAAAAATATAAAGTTATAAAGATTACATAGAGAAATACTGCTTCCTAAACATTAACCATGAAAGAGCATCAAATTGTACACAACTTGATCTGGTGAGATACTCAATATTTGTCATGTTCAAATGTCCCCATCCTACACGCATACACACACAAGAACACAGGCTGTGTTCACATGTAGCGTTTTTTTCGCGTTTCCGCGGCGGTTTTAAACGTGCGATTTTGCTGCGAAAAATAAGCATCCCATGCATTCCTATGGGATTCCGCAATGCTGTGCTAATGCCGCGGTTTTTTCAGCGCGGAATCGCTTCGCGGTAAAAAAACGCAGCATGCTCATTAATTTAGCGGAATTGCGGCGATCCCGCACGCATAGGAATGAATTGTTCTGCTTACTTTCCGCATGTGGCTGTGCCCACCATGCAAAAAGTAAGCAGAACATTTGCGGATGGTACCCATGGTCCGGAGGAGAGGAGACTGTCCTCTGGGCTCTGGGTACCATATCCCTGTAAAAAATAATTTAAATAAAAAAATATTGTTATTCTTACTTTCCGGCGTCCCGCGCAGCCTTCCCGCCGTTCTCAGTAATCCTTTGCGAGAATGACCACGATGGCGTCCGTTCTTGCGGGATCGCAACATCTCGCGATCATTCGCGATGACGTCGGAGCGCGATGTCATCGTGAATGACCGCGAGACGTCGCGATCCCACGAGAACGGACGCCATCGCGGTCATTCTCGCAAAGGATTACTTGGACCGGGAGCGTGGAGAGAGGCGGGAAGGCTGAGCGGGACGCCAGAAGGTAAGAATAACAATATTTTTTTATTTTTTACATCCTATCTTTTACTACTGACGCTGAATAAGCAGCCTCAATAGTAAAAAGTTGGTCACACTTGTCAAACACTATGTTTGACGAGTGTGACCAACCTGTCAATCAGTTCTCCAAGCGATGCTACAAATCGCTTGGAAAACACAAGCATTCTGCAAGCTAATTACGCTTGCAAAACGCTAGTTTTTCTGCGGGAAAATCGCAGGAATTTAAAATGCGAATTTCCCGCGGAATGGAATCCAGAATTCTCGCGGTAGTTTCCGCGAGAGTTCCGCTACGTGTGAACGTAGCCTAAGCAGCAGTACTAATTTCTACATATACCATATTTTCCAAACATTGTAAGGTAGTTAAAAAAATAAAATAAATATGCATGTAAATGGGCTGCAGGAAAAATCCTTAAAATAAGACATATCCATTTTAATCCTTGTCTAGGATGTAATTTGACATGCCAATTGACCCAAGACTATGGGTAAGAAAAAAAAAATTAAAATCTGACAGGACTAGGAAAGCATTCTAGTTATGGTTTTCATGTTTGTTTAATAGAAGAAATTTAAGAACAATCCTCATATGCAAAATTGTTTTAAAAATACACGTGAAAATTCTGATGCTAAAGGCTAACCAAACATTGATGACAACGGGTCAATTTTTTTCAGTGCCAGAAATATCACTGATGCCTGAAGGATCCTTTGCATGCGACTCTGCAGCAAATTCTGCATAACCCGGACATACAAACCGTTATTCACAAATTACCAATTTACTGCCGCTCCAGCGGCAAGGTTTCTTTAATCCTTCCAATGGTCTCTGTTCCCCAGCCTCAAGCAATGTCAACAACTTAGATTCAAAGCCAATTACACAAGAGATAACAGTTGCTGGAGCTCTGCAAAGTCTCTGTACAGGAACTGCAAAAAAATGGCATTTGTAATGTGTTTTTGCTTTTGGAATTTGTAGAGGGAAAACCAATTCAGTGTGATTTGGTGGTCATTTCCAGGCAAAAATATCGGCAGCAAATTGTCCTATATAGGCCCAACCCAACTGTACAGCGGTCGTGTTTATAAAATTGTTATAAGCTCGAACATCACCATATGAGAAGAGTGTTACGAAAAAACTTATAGCAGTGATGTATGCAAAGTATTTATTAAAATGTTTTGGGTCCCCCAAATAGGAAGAAAAAAGCAGCCATCTTTTCCTAACTATACACACAAATGACAAGTCATATTCTATAATTAGGAGAAAGGTACACATTCCGATGACTAGTTTATAAATTCAAATTTAAGTTGCAAGGAACCTCCACTGATTATTTCTAGAAGATAAAAATAAGCCATGATAATATGAAGAATACATAAGCAATCGGCTCATTACAAAATCTCTTACAACTTATTGTAAAGGTACGTCTATGTGGAACTTATCCACAGCAGCAAAATTCACATCAAATTATATGGATTTTTTGTGGATTTGCAAAAACTGTTAATTTGCTGCAATTTTACCCTTTCACATTGAAAATTGCAAAATGGATCATAAAAAGACATTGGCCTCGATTCATTACAATTTGCATTTCCTACACCACTCATAAGGAAACATGTGCAGGAATGACAAGTACCCAGTTCATTAAGAGGTGCGCGACGCCTAATTCAGTATACTGTATCAGTAGCATGTGCCTCATCAGAAACGTTACTCCAGTCAGAGCCTCGAGTAACATTACGAATCTAAGAAATGACTCAACTTTTGAAGAATATGACCGCAGGCGTAGACAAAGCCCGTTCCCTCTCCAGCTCTGCCCATTTTGATGGAGCTACCTGAAACTAGTGTGAAGACGCAATCAGTAGCTAAATTTTCATGCAATTTAGCGTTCCACAAAATTTGTGTCTATTGAAGCTTGTGTAAAAACTTTGCTGAATAGGGCCACAGGGCCCAATTAAGGAAGGTGTTAGGCACAATTTTGGCATAAAATGGCTTCAAATGGTGAAAAAAAACACTTTTATGCCAGTCCCGGCCAAGCTCGCCAAAATGTGTGGACCTGGGGCGGAATGGTGAAGTCTATTAATTAGGCGCATCTTACTTCAGTGCCACCTTCATTAAGGCTGGCATACACCAGTCTTAATGAAATAGGCCCATACTGTGGATTTAAAAACATAAAAAATAGAGGTCAATTTATGCAGTATGTGAAGGAGATTCAATAATATCTCATGCCCAAAGCTGCTGTTGTAATGTTCTGGATTTCCAAACACAAATATGTGAAAAAAAATCTGCAGTATAAATGTCACGTGGAATCATATACCAACTGACATTTTGCACCTTATGAGTCCATCACATGACCAAAGACCTTTGAAAATAATGTTAAGGGTATGGGCATGTGACATCTTTTTCAGGTGCTCAAAAGTAAATTTTTCAAGTAGAAGTTTCTTTATGAAACATTTCTCTGATGCTTTTTTTTGGTAGTTTCCAGAGCCATTGGGGCATCTTTTGCAAGTTTTCCAGATATTTTATTTGAGTCTTTCAATTGACTTATATTTGAAAGTAAAGGGTGTCTTCAGAATGAAATGCTCCTAAAGATTTATAAAATCACTTAACCGCTTGGCATCTTTGGAAACCTGAAGCAGTCACAAGACTCAAAAGACTGAACATATGTCCAGCAAGTCTTTCTGATCTACCGGTTAAGTGAAGTTGATTGTTTTGTCAGTGCTTTTCCAGGAGGACTTAGGAGCGAACATGCTCCAAACAAGACTGAGAAAAACCATTGTGTGAACATACCCTAAGAGTTATCAGACTACAATTGAAGATCTTCATGTGAAATTGAAAGCATGGCAAAATGTCAGTTTCTCATTGTAGGCTTGTTGAAACTGGAAAACTGACTTAATTTTGATTAAAACAATTTTTGTTCCTCAAAGTTTGAGGAGCAGCACATAAAAACAAAATCAAAACATACTTCTTAGTGAGTGACAAAGAATATAAACAACAGAATCTAAAGGGCCCGTTTTGTGACGTAGCAGCGATATTGCTAGTGATATCGCTATGTCTGATACTTACCTCCGACCGGCTCCCCTGCTGATTATCGCTGATCGCGCGAGAACGTCCTGGACCGTTTCTCGTCGGGCGCTTCCTGTGGCGCCGACGCGGGCAGGAGGACGTCAGGATCGCCGCGTCTGACAGGTAAGTAGCGACCCCAGACCCCTGCTATGTTGCTGGTGAGATCTGCCTGTGTGGCAGCTCACTAGCGACCACTTAGCGATCAGCAATCCATATCGTTGTCGGGATCGCTGGTGCATCGCTAAGTGTAACGGTACCCTAACGCTCATAATAAATTACATAAGCTTCCAGGTTTTATGCAAATAAAGCTTATTTATGGTGTAGTAAAGTTGTTTGACTCTCTAACATATTTTGAGTATTAAATATTTTTTTCCTGACAATTACTCTTATTAAATCATTAATTTAAATATACATGTTTAGTGTTAACCGTCAGGTGCTGAAAAACCTCTCTGGGTGTCTTGTGCCACAGAGTATTAGAAGACTTCCAATAGTCTTGCAGGTTTAAGTACAGTAGAGAAGGAGTACGTTCCAAACTCTTCAAAGTCTAAAATAGGATTGACGTAGCTTAAAAAACAAACACTGAAATAATGCTGACTATCTTTGCTGCCAAAAATTATTTGGTTTCTAATTCTTTTTACCCCCAACCTGCATTCACTTCTTTGCATAGAACGCAAAGCATATCGTTGCATGACATCTTAGGTTTTGTGATTAAAACAAAACAAAAAAGATGAAAAAAAACAAAAAACAAGCAAACAATAAGATATACACATATGTTGTGCGTGGCACTTACCGGTAGTACAATTAATTTTTGAAGGCATGTTGTATAGTACTGTATAAAAACTGACTTGCATAATATCCCCAAATGATCATGAGGTATTTTTTTTAGCAACAATATTTTAAAAGGCTTCTAAAATGTCTAATAAACATACTAGAAGGAAAGCTAAATTGAACAAGGAATAGTAAAAATTCGAACAAGATTCCTGGCATTCTCAAAATGTCCAAACGTTTGAAGGAAAGGCTATGGGGGCAAGTTGAGGGACTTAAATAGGAAAAAGAAGGGTAAAACCAGCATCTTCAATTGTACCATTAAAAATCTTTCTACATACACATTTACAAAATGTCCTGGGAAGATGGCGATCAAAGCATACAATATAAAGGGAGAGGTCTTGCATGTATGCAATGGGCCGCAGGTGTATCCTATGACATTTCAGAAAGGCAGCATTGTTAGACTGTGTCCTCAGGGAGGTAGAACACCGCTTCTTCAGATCAGGCAAATCAGGTAAAGAAACAAATGGTGCATTTTAGATCAGCATGATGGATTACATTTTTATGCCTTCTTGCTGGCTGAGCTGTGACAAAGTTTTCTTGATTCGTAAAGCAGTGAGCCTTGCAGCTCCATTGGCATACCAACATTCTCGCATTATTTTGGCCATCACACGCAATGCCTGGGGAAAAACAAAAATTTACTGAATCGTGTAATTTAAATAACAAAACTGAACAAAGAGAGACATTAAAAATCAACTTATGAGCCTACAGTCAAACAATATTTTTCACATTCATAGGCGGGTTAAAAAAATGACAACACTCTGAACCATACAGTTTAACGGAAACATGTGCCCGTTGTGTTCAACTCTATGCATGTCCTATTCTAGTCAGCTATTGTTGATCAGTTGCAGCCATTCAAGCCTGTGAGGACAGTTTAAGTCAAGCTTGAAAAAAGAAATTACAACAAATGACAAAAAGGGAGAAAAACGCTTTTGACAGCTGTAAAAAAAAAAGGAAAGGGAGGTGTGAATGTAGCTTTACACTGAAAAGAGTACAAAAAAACCCCCACATGTAAAGCACATCACATTTAGCAAAAAATTGGCATAGGAGGTGCCAGATTTATGGTGAATTTTCAGCATCATTTACTGTTTTTGTATTGCTTATTTTCCATTTTTAAACTAAATGGGCAGGAAACACTCTGCACCCTCAATTTATAGATTTACCCCTTTCCGTCATTGGGCGTAAATTTACGCCGACGTCGGACTCCCTTTGATGTGTGATCCGGCGGTGAGCCCACATCTTTCCCAGGACATGTCAGCTATTTTGAACAGCTGACATGTGCCGAAAACAGCCGCAGGTGGAACTGCGATCTACCTGCGGCTATAAACCCATTAAATGCCACTGTCAAATGCTGACTTAACTCGTGTTTCCTGCTATCGGGCCGGAAATCCGCCCACCGGTGACTCCTGTCACATGATCGCGGGTCACCGGTTCATTAGCATGACAACCAGAGGACTCCTGGAGACCTCTATGGTTGTAACTGCTGGATTGCTCTGAGCACTCATAGTGAGTGAGTAATTCTAGTACATAGAGAAGATGTGATCATTGCCTGTATGTAGCAGAGCCGATCGGGTTGTGGCAGCTTCTAGTCTCCCATGGAGACTATTGCAGCATGCCAAAAGTTAAAAAAAAAAAAAGTTTTAAAAATATAAAAAAAAAAAATATAAAAAGTTCAAATTATCTCCCTTTTGCCCCATTCAAAATAAAACAAAACCAGAAAAAATGAAATATACACATTTGGTTCAGAATTGCCTGATCAAAAAAAAAAAAAAAAAAGGATTAACCTGATCGCTAAAAGGCGTTGTGATAAAAAAAAGTCAAAACACCAGAATTACATTTTTTTTTTGCTGTTGCCGCAACATAGCATTAAAATGAAATAACTGGCGATCAAAAGATCGTATCTGCACCAAAATGGTATAATTAAAAACGTCACCTCGGCCATCCTACCAGGCTAGGGATGAGGGGGCCATGCAGACCAGGCTGGGGATGAGGGGGCCATGCAGACCAGGCTGGGGATGAGGGGGCCATGCAGACCAGGCTGGGGATGAGGGGGCCATGCAGACCAGGCTGGGGATGAGGGGGCCATGCAGACCAGGCTGGGGATGAGGGGGCCATGCAGACCAGGCTGGGGATGAGGGGGCCATGCAGACCAGGCTGGGGATGAGGAGGCCCTACCTACAAGGATAGGGATGAGGGGGCCATGCAGACCAGGCTGGGGATGAGGGGGCCATGCAGACCAGGCTGGGGATGAGGGGGCCATGCAGGCCAGGCTGGGGATGAGGGGGCCATGCAGGCCAGGCTGGGGATGAGGGGGCCATGCAGGCCAGGCTGGGGATGAGGGGGCCATGCAGGCCAGGCTGGGGATGAGGGGGCCATGCAGGCCAGGCTGGGGATGAGGGGGCCATGCAGGCCAGGCTGGGGATGGGGGGGCCATGCAGGCCAGGCTGGGGATGGGGGGGCCATGCAGGCCAGGCTGGGGATGAGGGGGCCATGCAGACCAGGCTGGGGATGAGGGGGCCATGCAGACCAGGCTGGGGATGAGGGGGCCATGCAGACCAGGCTGGGGATGAGGGGGCCATGCAGACCAGGCTGGGGATGAGGGGGCCATGCAGACCAGGCTGGGGATGAGGGGGCCATGCAGACCAGGCTGGGGATGAGGGGGCCATGCAGACCAGGCTGGGGATGAGGGGGCCATGCAGACCAGGCTGGGGATGAGGGGGCCATGCAGACCAGGCTGGGGATGAGGGGGCCATGCAGACCAGGCTGGGGATGAGGGGGCAATGCAGACCAGGCTGGGGATGAGGGGGCCATGCAGACCAGGCTGGGGATGAGGGGGCCATGCAGACCAGGCTAGGGATAAGGAGGCCCTACCTACAAGGCTAGGGATGAGGGGGCCATGCAGACCAGGCTGGGGATGAGGGGGCCATGCAGACCAGGCTGGGGATGAGGGGGCCATGCAGGCCAGGCTGGGGATGAGGGGGCCATGCAGGCCAGGCTGGGGATGAGGGGGCCATGCAGGCCAGGCTGGGGATGAGGGGGCCATGCAGGCCAGGCTGGGGATGAGGGGGCCATGCAGGCCAGGCTGGGGATGAGGGGGCCATGCAGGCCAGGCTGGGGATGAGGGGGCCATGCAGGCCAGGCTGGGGATGAGGGGGCCATGCAGGCCAGGCTGGGGATGAGGGGGCCATGCAGGCCAGGCTGGGGATGAGGGGGCCATGCAGGCCAGGCTGGGGATGAGGGGGCCATGCAGGCCAGGCTGGGGATGAGGGGGCCATGCAGGCCAGGCTGGGGATGAGGGGGCCATGCAGGCCAGGCTGGGGATGAGGGGGCCATGCAGACCAGGCTGGGGATGAGGGGGCCATGCAGACCAGGCTGGGGATGAGGGGGCCATGCAGACCAGGCTGGGGATGAGGGGGCCATGCAGGCCAGGCTGGGGATGAGGGGGCCATGCAGGCCAGGCTGGGAATGAGGGGGCCATGCAGGCCAGGCTGGGGATGAGGGGGCCATGCAGGCCAGGCTGGGGATGAGGGGGCCATGCAGGCCAGGCTGGGGATGAGGGGGCCATGCAGACCATACCAAGATGGGGATGAGTGGACGGTGCATACCTAGATTAGGGAGATATATATACCAGAATAGGGGATATTAGTACAGAACTGACCAAATTTTTTGCTTCAATTTTTTTTTCTAATTTCCTCCTCTAAAGTATAGGTGCGTCTTGTCGTCCGGTGCATCTTATAGTCCGAAAAATATGCTATCTAATTCTATTCTATCTATTCTGTCGAGTCATGCTGTGATTTTACTGTATGTGGCAGATAAAATGTTGGGTTTTACAAGGGCATGGCTGTGTAAAAAGCAGATGGCACTCATGATCCGAGTGCCATGCGATTTTATTTTATCACACCCATTGACTGGAATTTGGCGAATCTCGTCCGACATACGACAACAATAGCAGCATGCTGTGATTTTTTTCTCAGCCTGCTCTGAGAAAAAAAAAAATGCAAATAAGCAGGAACTCAGATTAACATTGGTCAGAGTGCAATTTGTTTTTTTTTTTTTTTTTTGAAGACAAGTATGAGCCTATCTAACTATTATAGCAGACGTCTGTTCTTTCTGTAACATGCCTGACTTGGCAAACAATGCTCATCTTATTTCACAACATCAAAAGAACATGGGCAGCATGGTGGCTCAGTGGTTAGAACTGCAGCCTTGCAACGCTGGGGTCCTGGGTTCAGATCCCACCAAGGAAAACATATGCAAGGAGTTTGTATGTGGTTGCGTGGGTTTCCTCCGGGTATTCTGGTTTCCTCCCACATTCCAAAGACATACTGATAGGGAATTTAGATAGCGATCTCCAATGGAGACTGCGATAATGTTTGTAAAGCGCTGAGGAATTAATGGCTCTGTAAAAGTAAAATAAAATTTAAACAATTGCCCTCCAGACTGAAAAAAAAAGGTATATATTAGTTCTTTACTTGCTCGTAAACCTGACGCAGCTCTCCAACCCCTTATGGGGACTTTAGCTTACTAAAGATCTGATGAGGGTTTGATGCGTTGCTGAATGCTTTTGGATAAAGAAAGGACTTGCTTCTGTTTTCAATCTGGAGTGCTGTGGGTCCTCCAGTTTTTACTGTTGGTCTTCTATGCATTCTTTTGGTTGCTAGAGAGGTATTTTATGCATACTTACTTCACAGCTCTGCCATCTGTTTGGAATGTTTGGCCTCCGTTTCTGTTCACAAACCACCTTCCTCATCTCCTCAACTGATGGATCAGAAGGCACAGCGTCATAGTAAGGTAACTGATAATCTTCATGGATTCCTGGAAAATACACAGCACAGAATATGAACATACTAGTCTCTGTTAAAAGGCAACTATTTTATTATGTTAATATCAATCCTCTAACATTCTTGCTATTTACTGGCATTTACTGCAGGTAACTGTTCTAGATATTATAAATTCTCTTAATACTCAAAAATGAAGGGAAACAGCAGAGTGGTCAGGTAACTATAGATAAAGCCGCTTGCACAGGCTCTGCGCTTTACAGCAGTATTCCACAACTCCAGTCACTAAGATGCCAACAGATAAAGGTTTGTGGATTTCCTCAGTACTGAACAGCTGATGGAATTTTTGGGCAATACAAAGGAAATCCTGAAAACATGATCTGCTGATGGCTCAGGAGGACTGGAGTTGGGGCATCATTACTTTAGAGCCTGCTTACAGCATTCCGATAGCCAGGATTGCCCCTCTGAGCTTCTCCTGTGCTGCAGAGGCGAAGTTCTTCTGCTAACCCAGCAGAGTGCATAGGTCAGAATGGGGTCGCAAACATGTTGCTCTTCTGCTAACCCAGCAGAGTGCATAGGTCAGAATGGGGTCGCAAACATGTTGCTTGTCTGAACTGTTTTATTCCTGAAGCTCCACAGTGTTCCAGCATATTTCAGATAAATGGACCTTTTTGTTTACTGCTAATTTTAAAGGGTCTTTACAAGGAAGAATCCTCTCTGGCGTTATAGCTCTAGCTCTGCATTATTATCCTGAAAGCAACACCCTCTTGTTAAAGACAGAGAGAGAAAGACTAGAGAGAGACAAGAGAGACAGACAGAGAGAGAGAGAGAGAGAGACACGAGAGAGAGAGAGAGAGAGACACGAGAGAGAGAGAGAGAGAGACACGAGAGAGAGAGAGAGAGAGACACGAGAGAGAGAGAGAGAGAGACACGAGAGAGAGAGAGAGAGAGACACG
>NW_027361829.1:9217500-9270000 GCF_039654945.1 Dendrobates tinctorius | reverse complement strand
AGAATTTTTTTTTTTGGGGGGGGGCATTCCTGAGGTTCTCGGACAAAGCCAGCAGGGCACATGTCCATGTCCTACAAGAGTGTTGTGCACTGCTTCTATTATGCTCCATGCACATGTATAGCATTTGTAGAGATCCACCAAATGAGTGGACGGGGATTTACTCGCTTGGCCGGTCTTTGAGGCATACACGGGGACACTCCGGGTTAAACAGTTCATCCAGTTTATTAATCATCAGCATAAACCGCTCTTCATGAACATAATAGCATGTAGTTTCCAGTACAACATACGTTACACATGCAGCGTTACCACATAAAGCATACAAAGTCTCTTACTGACCTCGGTCAGCGTTACTCACAGTTTATCCCTCACAGGTTATCAGGGAAGCAGCCGCACTGGGTTCACTGTTCCAGACAGTGCCTTGCTCACTAGGCCATCTACAGTTCCAGAGCGACAGCCAGGCAGTAGCTCCCCTACGTAGAGCCATTACAGACTCTACCAGGTCCGGGCCTTTCCACGTGCTCTTCCAGGAAGTTCAGTCCCAGACACTTCCAACACACACAGGCCTTTCGGGACCTTGCACTCTGACCACTCAGGATCAAACACACAACCCATGTGACCAGACCTCAGTCACACTATATGGTACGTGACCACACCCACAAGTGAGGTATGGATCACATGGTCATGACCTCACTACAGGTCCTCTTTCATACAGCCACACAGATACAGGCTTTATCTTGGGCGTTCAGACACCCACCCACATGCATATTCTGAGTAGCATATACAGCACCCCCAAGCTTTAACAGAGGTTACCGCACCACAGACCCTCCCCCGTGTTCAAATGTGTGGGGTTGGACATCTGTCACACACTAGGTGGCTCGAGACCGGGTACCCACTGTCACCTTGCATTACAAGTCGAGAGGACCGTCTCAGTTTGTTTTGGGCGTCATCCAGCATCATAACTGTGTTAGGCCCCCCGTCCCCAGCGGTCAGTATATCGGCCATGGGCTTTGGCCCTCCAGTCACAGTCCTTCTTTGTCACTTGACCCTCTTTAGTCTCCACAGTTTTCCAGTACTCCCCGTCACCTGAATTTTCTTTCCATGACCGGCTCTCCCGGTTAGTGCGGTCATAAGTCCCTCTTACAGTCAAGCCCACTGTCTAGTCTGAGTCTGACCCATCTATTACATCACAGGAGCTACTGTCCAGGTCTCTCAATCTCATACTGAAAATAGAACTGCCACTTGCAGATTCTCGACGTTCTTGTCTTGCTGAAAGTCTTCGGCTACCTGCCATTTCATTATCTGGAGGGTACCTTCTGGTCCTTATACCCCGGGATGAAGGCGGATGCCATCTCATGTTCTGCATCTGTTTATTAATCTGCAGTCGGTCTAGTCTTAACTGCTCTATCTTCTTCAGGTACGTTACCCGATATTCCAGGAGCATTTGGAAGTTCCTAATGCTTTCCAAGGAGCCCACAACAATGATTGGAACCATGCCATCTTTACCAGATACCTGGACTTCATCATCAGGTGGGACCCTCACCCTCGCCACACCGGACCTATTCACAAGGTCTTGCATCACTTTTCCAAGCCTTCCAATGACTCTCCCCACCACATGTTTGGGTACCAGAATTGCATCTTCCATCAAGCCCAGCCAATATTTAGCTTCCCTCGCAAGCTCCAGACATCGAGCAGCTTTCATATTACTCAGCATGATCATCTGTTTTTAGTGGAGATATTGCAGATGCATATCCTTCAGGATAGCCACCCGCTTCTCTGTGTCTTCCCTCGTTGACAGTACGACCAACCGCTGAGTCTCAGGTGCCCAGGCCACCCTACACGCTTTGTTCGCCTTTTTAAAAGCCTCATGCACACCCTCACTGGTACAGGCTTCTCTCACGTCTTCGGGTACCTCTATCACGCACTTGAAGATTGAGGGCCCACTCTCTTCATGGACGCAAGGATCTCGCTTGGCCATGGAATTTTCCATCAGGACCTCTACTACAACCGGGTAATTGTCTTGTTCCATTCTCAGTGCACAGTCTTCCCCAGTTTTACACTCTTCAGGCCCCCTCACTAAGATAGGCATTTGTAACTCCGACTTGTTATCCCTCGGACACGGCTGCTGTAAGTCTTCAACCACCAATGCCTCCTCTGAGCACTTCCACGTCTTCTCTTAAGGCCTTATTCACACTTTGCCATTTTGACAGCTCAGAGACTTCCTTCTCCAGCTCATCCACTCTGTGCTCAGCCGTTTGTCTCAGGGCCTTTTCTTGTACGTTATGCTCTTTAAATGTCTTTAGTTCGGCCTGTAAATCTACCACCTTCAAACTCTCCTTTGCCAGCTGTTGACAGACCTCTTTACGCTCCTTCTCCAAGCTTTGGACACATGCTTAAACTTGGTGGAAACTGTCAGCTCGCTCTTTCCAGGTGCTCATTTCCTTTGTCAGCTTATCAACTAGCTCCTCTAGTTGTCGTGTGACATCGGTCGAATTGGCCAGCTTCTCCGCAGCTCTATTTTGTCTGAGGGTGCAGTTTGTTCAGCCCCTTTTGGGCCCTTACACCCCCGGCGATGTAAGGAAGACTTGCCATTTAGACCTGAGTCAGTCTTACTGCACTCTTGTCCACTGTTGTCACCGTCTGAATGGGAGTCACCACCACACGATCAGTCATTCTGGAACCAGCAGTCCCTGTCTTCACCTTGTGAAGCACTCTCATTCCCTTGTATCCGGGCTTCTGTCTGCACACCATTGTACCCGGTCCTAGTGGTTGCTACTGGCACTAACATGTCATGGTCACCCCCGGAGTCTGTGTCACACCCCACAGTATGGTGAACCCTCAAGTTGCTCTCTACCTGGGTGTCAACTCCGCTCTTTTTATCTAAAACATCATTATCAGTCACACTGTGGTACCCTTCAGGTGACGTCAGGTCAGTAAATTGACTATGAAAGTGAGGATGAGTGACCTCATGGAGATCAACATCCAACACTGCGGAGACACCATCACATGTTTCTCAACGCAGTGATTCTAGAGCAATGCCCCCATCCCTTATGGGAAATATGCAAAAACATGTAAATCAATCAGCCGCGGAGACACCATCACATGTTTCTCAATGCAAGCAATGACTAGCCAGGTCTTTCACCAGGAAGGAACAACCACGGGAAGGGCAGTCTCCAATGAAGGAAACCACCTATGCCAAAACATGGTATCCATCCACAGAAAGCTGTTTCGGGGTATTGCGGGGGTAAGACCTGGCTAGTCATTGCTTGCGTTGAGAAACATGTGATGGTGTTTCCGCGGCTGATTGATTTACAGGTCAGTAAATTGGGCAGACGCACCCTTTCCTCCGGACACCCCAGTGCCTGACCCGTCCATCTCACTCCTCCCATTTTTACCACCTATACATATTACCTCTACAGACACTTTACCAGTTTTCCACCAGTCCCACAGGGCTTCCAAGTCCCGACCTATCACCATAACATACCGTAAGTGTGGGAACACCCCCACTTCATGATATGTGGACCCCTCAGCTGCATTAATATAGAGGTAGGCAGTCAAATGTCCTTTAATGTCCTGCCCGGAACCATTCACTCTCGGCCCCGTCCCTGGTGACATAGAATGTTCAGGAGGGGTCCTCAGCATAGACACTCCACTCCCCAGGTCTACAAGCCCCAACACCCATTCTCCATTCAACGGGAAAGAGCACTGTAGAGTGAGCAGCTGCAGCTCCCATATTGCCTCTCACCATGCCTTATATACCGGGTGCGGCATGGCTGCCACAGTACACTGGCAAATCGCAGACCTTAAGAGACTTCAAAGGGAAGCTGCGCAGCATGTTTGAATTTTAGCCTATGTCAGAGGAGCAGAAAGTCAGTATACTTACAAGTCAGCTCAGTGGCGCTGGTCAGAGAGAAGTTAAATCTTGGCCAGCGACTGATAAAAGGACTGTAAAAGACATTTTTGCTAAATTAAAGGATACTTTTGACACCGGTACTGCTTCAGAAATAAAGATGCTATTTTTCAGCTGCAGACAGAAATCACAGGACACTGTTAGAGACTATGCCCTTAACCTGCAGGAGGCGCTGCAGGCCATTAAACATATTCATCCAGACAGTGTAAGAGATGAGAACAAAATGCTGAAAGAGCATTTCATTGAAGGTCTTTTGTCTGATTCCAGTAAGACACAACTGCGCATGATGTCATTGCAGAACCGTGACATGGACTTTGTTCAGTTTAAGGACAGATCCATCTGTATCTTAAAAGAATCTACCTATGTCTGCACTGAGCCAGTTAAGCATCCAGCAGTTACATACCACCAGGGGGCAGTATCCTCACCCCAGGTGCCTGCAGTACAGCATGTGCAGATTCTAGTTGATGATTCTACTGCAGATTTACAGCTGCACGTACAGGAACTGACTAAAAATACGGCTGCTTTATGTAAAACTGTTCAGGCTCTCCAGACTTGTTCCTCCACAGAGATGATCCAGCTATCATCAAGCCCGGATGATTTCCCATGGCGACAGCTAAATAGGATGCCACAACATCAGCGACGACTGACTCGCACCGGCAGGAGAACAACAGACCGATTTGACTCTTCTGGGAGACCCATCTGCAGACGCTGCCATAAGGTTGATCATATTGAAAGGGAATGTCCTTTAAATGGGTGACCCCTGGGGCCAAGAACCAACCCCCAGGAGTAAGGGTACCATTACACTTAGCGATGCACCAGCGATCCCGACAACGATATGGATCGCTGGTGCATCGCTAAGTGGTCGCTAGTGAGCTGCCACACAGGCAGATCTCACCAGCGACATAGCAGGGGTCGGGGGTCGCTACTTACCTGTCAGACGCGGCGATCCTGACGTCCTCCCGCCCGCGTCCACACGTCGCTCGTCGGTGCCACAGGAAGCCCAGCAGGAAGCGCCCGATGAGAAATGGTCCAGGACGTTCTCGCGCGACCAACGATGAGCAGCAGGGGAGTCGGTCAGAGGTAAGTATCAGACATAGCGATATCGCTAGCAATATCGCTGCTACGTCACAAAATCGGTGATGATACAGCGATATTGCTAGCGATATCGCTATGTGTAACGGGGGCTTAAGACAATCTGGTCCAACTAACATGGAGAAACAGATATGTTGGAGGACGTCCACTTATTCCCGTGGTAGTGGATGGTATCCCCTTCACCGCCCTCGTGGACACTGGATCACAGGTAACCACAATGCCTCACACAATGTACCAGAGGTATTGGACTTATGCTGATTTCACCCATCTTCCTGATGGTGACTTGTCATTAATAGCAAGCAATGGTCAACCTCTGACACAAGTGGGGTACAACGAGGTTGTCATTAAAGTGGGAAAAGTGTAGCTCAAAGCTCAAGGTCTCGTGGTGGTAGAGGTGGAAAGAGGAGAGTGTCAACCTATCATAACATTGGGCACAAATGTGATTGAAAATTGTTTAAGTGAGGTCATTACCATTTTGAAAGACATAGCCGAGTAGGCCCCGTATAAAGAACAGCATGCCCTCAAGAAAGATATCAAGGCCCTTGTGCAGCAACAGAAGGTGGTGTTAAATGGTGGAAAGATTGGTAGTGTAAGGGTGAGTGATCCCTACTCCATTATGCTTCCCCCTAGGAATGAGACCCTCATCTGGTGCAGAGCAGCCATAGGCATCAGAGAACAGGACTACCAAGCTCTCCTTGAACCAGTCTATTCAGATAGCAGACCAACTGTGCTGACAGCCAGGGGAATTGTTGATGTTAAAAAGGGCAGGGTTCCAGTACGTGTTCTGAACTGTGGAGAGGAGGAGGCTTGCTTGCCCCGTTATGCAACCGTAGCAAA
The DNA here is from genome assembly GCF_039654945.1 of Dendrobates tinctorius. Taxonomy (NCBI): domain Eukaryota; kingdom Metazoa; phylum Chordata; class Amphibia; order Anura; family Dendrobatidae; genus Dendrobates; species Dendrobates tinctorius. The sequence continues at coordinate 9,264,164 of NW_027361829.1, read as the reverse complement.
CTATTCACAGTCATCAACAACGATATTCAGGCTGTAGAACCCTTGACTCCGTCAGAAGCGTCGGATGGCAATGGTTCTTCTGTTCAGATGGAGGAATGGTTCCAAAAGATAAATGTTGGCATGGATTCCACTCCTGTACATCAGAAAAATGGAGTGCAGTGGATGGTACAAGAATATGAGAGGGTTTTCAGTAAGCATCCCTTGGATTTTGGGCAGGTAAAAGGGTTTCAACATAACATCCCCTCAGGAGATCACCCACCTATCAAAGAAAGGTATCATCCTGTTCCTCCAGCTCATTATCAGTGTGCAAAAGATATGATAAGAGAAATGAAACAAGCAGGGGTAATCAGAGATAGCTAAAGTCCTTGGGCAGCTCCCCTGGTGTTAGTCAAAAAGAAAGAGTTTACAATGCGCATGTGTGTAGATTACAGGCAACTTAAAATCACTCACAAAGATGCATACCCCTTACCACGCATAGAGGAGTCTCTAGCAGCGTTAAAATCAGCTAGGTACTTCTCCACTTTGGACATCACCAGCGGGTACTGGCAGGTTCCTGTTGCTGAGGCAGACAAAGAAAAAACTGCATTCACTACTCCTATGGGGCTATGTGAATTTAATTGCATGTCATTCGGATTGAGCAGTGCTCCTGGAACCTTTCAGAGAATTATGGAATGTTGTCTGGGACATATGAACTTTGAGACTGTGCTATTGTACTTGGATGATGTGACTGTATATTCCAGGACCTATGAGGAACATCTGCAACATCTGGCAGAGGTCTTGGAGGCGTTGTCTAACTTCAGTTTGAGGCAAAACCATCTAAATGTCATCTCCTAAAGCCCAAAGTGCAGTATTTAGGTCATGTCATGAGTGCAGAAGGAGTAGCACCCAACCCAGGCAAAGTGACGTCATCAGAGACTGGCAGGTACCCACTACCATCCAAGAGGTCAGGCAATTCCTAGGCCTAGTGGGATACTACAGACGCTTTATGAAAGACTTTACTAAATTGGCAGCTCCCCTTCAGGATTTCCTAGTTGGCCAACCCAAAAAGGCCAGAGACAAGAGTCCCCTGATTGAGTGGAATGCTAGGTTGGATGAGTCATTCAATAGCCTTAAGCAAGCACTTACTGGCGAAGAGATCCTACCGTATCCAGACTATGATCAGCCGTTTATCCTGCACACCAATGCCAGCAGTGTTGGTTTAGGAGCTGTCCTATCTCAAGTGCAGCAGGGTAAGGAGAAAGTCATAGCTTATGTCAATCGGAAGCTTCGTACTACTGAGAGGAACCCTACTATAGCTCCTTCAAGCTAGAATTCTTGGCTATCTTTTGGGCAGTGATCGAGAGGTTCAAGAACTATTTGGCCTCATCTAAATTTACCATCTATACGGACAGCAATCCGTTAAACCATCTGGAGACCTCCAGGCTTGGCGCTTTGGAACAAAGATGGATGGCTCAGTTGTCCAATTATGAGTTTGTCATTAAATACCGAGCTGGCACTAAAAACGCCAATGCTGATGCTTTGTCCCGTTGTCAGAGACACCGCACTACACTTGCTCATAGAGCCAGTGCGCGTGTCCTGAGTACAGAAGCAGTGCTAAAAGATACCTGTGGAGCAGGACAGCAGAGGTGACCATGCGTGCTTCAGGCTAATAGTGTCAGGGTCCAGTCAGTGCTGGAAAGTAAAGAGGCATAGGACCTGCGGACACTGAAACTGAATAGTCTGCACGGGACCTATGGTCATGTGACTGCAAGGGGGCGGGGCTTAGCGTCCTGTATTCAGATAGGACAGGACACCATACAACAACTCAGAGTCAGGCAAAACGGAGGTCACACACAGTACGGGCAAACAAGGTACAGGAGGGACAAACAGACGGGTAGTCAGACAGAGTCAAAGGTCATACACAAGAGGGTGACGCGGTACCAAGGGGACGAGCAGAGAGAAGTCGGGTCACAAGCAGAGAGTCATACACGAGAGGTAGCGCAGTACAAGAGGGTCAGGCAGAACTCGTAACAGGGACAGAACCAGATCACAACCGAACAAGCAACAAGTTATCATGCACAAGGCACATGTATACAAGAGGTCACTTAACTCAGCCGAGGGCAGGAGTATAACTGACACCGGACCCAGGTCCAGTGAGCACTAAATAGCCTCCTGCTGCCAGAGAGAGGCAGCACAATTAACCCATAGTCTAACCAGGATGGGTCAAAGCGAAATCCCGTCCTGGATCATGACACCCGTATGCCAAATCCTCCTGATCCAGCAGAAGATCTAGAAGACCTGGAAGAAAAAGAGATGCCGGCATTCCACTGACATGGTGCCTCCCAAGACTCTAACCACGTGACAGGGAGAAGTCTTGCCATTCACAAAGCTTCCCTTAATCCACTACCCCACCATGGCTGGGCAGAGACGCAGAGCAGTGACCTGGCTATATGTATGGTCAAAGAACTCCTTGGAGAAGCAGATCCGTCTCCAGCTCCTGATGTGCCTACAGATGTCCAGCAGTTGTGGAAAGAGAGAAAGAAGCTGTTTCTTTATGAAGGCAAGTTGATCTGAAGAGCAATTAACCCATGTACACATGAACTGGTCTGGCAGATCATGGTCCCCAGAAAAGACGTAACCAAGGTCTTGGAAGCTTACCACAATCAGGCGGGAAAAAGCAGGAAGTAGTCATCCGCAACCGCTTCTTCTGGACAGGTATGAGACGGTCTATTGAACAGTGGTGTAGGGAAAGCAGCCCATGTAATCTCAGAAGAAAGAATTCTGCCAATCAAAGGGCCCCCTTGAAGCCCATCATCACTAAGCAACCTTTGGAACTGGTGGCCCTAGACCACGTGCAACTCACCCCAAGCCAATCAGGGTATACCTATGTCTTAACAATAGTGGATCACTATTCCCATTTCCTAGTGGTCATTCCAGTGAAAGACCAAACCGCAATAACAGCTGCAAAGGCATTCCAAGAATTTTTCTGCAGACCCCATGGCTACCCAGATCAAGTGCTGACAGACAGAGGTCCCGCCTTTGAAGCAGAAGTCTTCCAAGAATTTTGCTCCCTCTATGGATGTAAAAAGATCTGTAAAAAGATCAGAACTACACCATACCAACCACAAGGCAATGATCTTTGCGAAAAACTAAATCATCTGGTGATCAATTTATTGAAGATCCTACCACTAGAAGACAGGAACCAATGGCCTGAGAAATTACCTGATTTGATTGAAATGTACAATCATATCCCAACCAGCGCAACAGGATACGCCCCAGCTTACTTGATGCGTGCACGACCAGGTAAACTCCCCATCGACCTAGAAATGGGAGTCCTAACTCCTGAAACCATATCCAGCCAATTGGACACGGATTGGAATACAGAAAGACAACTGCAGTATCAAAAAGTTCAGCAATGTGTAGAAGAAAGTCTTGCTCAAGCTAGGCAAAAACAGGAAAGAAACTTTAATAGACATGCTATGGCAACCCCCTTACCAACAGGTGAACAAGTGCTGAAGAAAAAGAGAAGAAGCCACAAGTTAGATGACCAATGCGAGGCTCAGCCTTACACTATTCAACCATCTAGCTATGACAATAGCAAAGTGTGTACCATCTCCAAAGATGGCGGAAAAACGTGTACTACCGTATCCAGAGACAATCTGAAGGTATGTCCAGCACAAGTGCGTGGAGGAGTTGAGACTAAGGAAGATCCTCGGTTAAAGGAAAAGACTGATACAAAGATTCGCACTGTTCTAGGTGAATTCCCTAGTTCTTGGCTACAAGTTAACAATGCAGTGGTAGTTCCAGTGATGGTGTTCCCACAAAGGTCTTTACCAGAGACACCAAATTGTTCTGGAAGCGACGAGTCACTAATGCCAACCACTAACGCTTTGCATGTGGAAGAATCAGAAAACTTGCCTACAGTCAGCAGTGAACCTGTTGTACCCATGGTAGGTTCAAAGAGTCATAGGAAGTCGTCTAGTATTCCTATCTTGTGCAGATCACAGCGTAGCACACAGAGCCAAACCCCTTCTCGCTATAGAAATTATTTGTAAAATATTCTAAGATTAATAAGTTAGTTTTGAGTTGTACTTACATTGAACTTTGTTTTAGGTAACGTTACTAAAAATGTTAAAGAAGTTGTGCTCACATGGACTAATGTGAGATTTCAGTAGTTATTATGCCTTATTCTACTACAAGAACTCTTGTAAAGACTCTTAAATTGAGAAGAAAAACTCTGTTCATTGTGCCATGGCAGGAAGCCATCTAAAACAGCCAGTGCAGTGAATTTTGTATTATGGTCTGTGTGCCCTGCAGCTGCACTCAGGGATGATCCAAACAATCAGAAGTGGTTTTGGGCTGTAATCCACGACTCAACTCAGGTTAAGTGTTGTCATTTTGTTATATGCTTATGTTCCTTGTGCAGCCCGAGGACGTGCTACCTTTAACTAGGGGGAAATGTGGCACCCTACGACTTTACCGCCACAAAAGGGTTAAATATGTACTGTTTTGCATGTGTTTTGCAAGCAATGGGAGTTATGCTTTCTCTGCTAGAGACCACACACACACACAATTTACCTCACTCCCTTAATTGTCTGAAGCTTAGAGCTTTGCAGACATACCCTAACTGGGAGGAGGAGGAGTCGAATTGTTGTTTTCAGTGAAGAAGAAGGTGGAGAAGATGGAGAATGCTCCTGGAAGCCATGACATGCGCTTCCTTCAGGAGCAAAGCTAAGAAGCATCAGGGAATCAGCCCCTAGGCCATCCATGCTTTCAGAGCAGGGTGGTAAGCTGAGAGACTGTGTGGGTTTATACAACCAAGAGCAGACTGCAGCAAACTAGGATCAGTGAAGGATTGTGCGAGAAGGAACTTGAGCTTCACACAGGATCCATTAGCAAGTTGCCAGAGGAGGAATACACAGTTAGTAGTGGCTATATTGTAAATTATAGACTCCAGGAAGCCTTGGTCCCAGAAAGGATTAGAATAGCAGGATGCTTACACCTAGTCACAGCAGAGGGAAGGATAACTCCCATTTTGCAAAGCAGACTGTAACCTGGTGAGAGTTGTAATATCTCCTCTGAACTGCACCTGAATTACAGTAAATGATAAAGTGACTTTCCTTGTCTCCTGTGTTATTACTCCGTGCCTTCTACTTCCATCACAAACTCTGGGGGTCAGCCCTGGTTGGAGAGGGTTAAACATCTGCACTGCCATCACCATCTACTCCCCCAGGGATCATCTGCAGTGTCGGCTATACTACAGTCGAACACTCCAACTGGTGTCACGAGTCAATACATAAACTTTATTCCCATTCAATTCTACCCCTTTTACATGACCGCCTGTGGCCACGGACCGGGTCACTGCCACTGTGACACATCCCTTTAAGACGACCGGCCCGGTACCGAGTATCCAACGGCCTCTGGGGCGTGTCATGTGCTCATTTCTGCCATTTGCACCCCTCTGCTCATCGACTTGCAGAGGTCTTTGTCCATGCCAGTTAACAGGTTGTTATGCGATGTGCCAACAAGGTAAAATTTCTCTCTGCACATGTTGCAGCAACTGTGGCAGCAGCAACGAGCCCTGAGGCAGTATGTCATGTCGTATAGCCTGGGCCAACGCAGTACATAGGTGGCGCATATCACATTTACAGATTGGGCACAGATTAAGGACCTCTGCACCCTTCTGCACAGTTTTGAAATGGCTGCTAAGATGGTTAGCGCTGACGATGCCATAATCAGCATCGCTATTCCGTCATTTATATGCTGGATCAGACTTTGAATATCCTGCGGAAAGAGATGGTGATCCCAAAAGAGGAGGAAGCAGAGGAGGCTTCGGAAGGGATAACATTGTCTGGAAGTTCAAGACTGTCGTCACAAAGGCGGGTGGCAAGGGAGGGTGGAGTACTGTGATCGAGGGGGCTGGTGATGATGATAACAGCCGAACCGTTATCGATGGTGCAAGATCTGAGGACGAAATGGAGGAAGAGGAGGTGATGGGCGAGCAATTGTCGGATGAAAAGGATAATCATCCCCTCTCTGTTGTTCGGGGTTGGTGGGAGAGTACGGAGGAAACGAGCTTCATTGTTACATAGCCACGAACACAGCTTGGTATCGAACCTCATGGTAGAGCTGGACATATGAGTGCCTTCTGGCTGCACTATCTGCAACAAGATCCCCGTATAGTTATGATTAGGAATAATGCTGACTACTGGGTTGCTACTTTATTAGATAAATGTTATAAAACAAAATTTTGCCAGGCGATTCCAGCCCTAAAAAGGGACCTGCGGATGATGGAGTATTGAAACAAGCTTTATACAACCTTAAGAGAGCTTTTCCCCAAGACAGCAGTAAAGCACACAGTTCTTATCGCAGCTGTAGACTTCCAACGTCCGGTTCGTCAGTTCATCAACACCAAAACATTAACAGCAGCAGCGGCGGTAGAAGTGGAAGAAGCAAATACTGTGAGTCCTTTGACACTTTTTTTTTAAGAGCAACTATTTGGAAATATGGACACTCATTGTTGAATGTCCATCTGCAGGTTTGGGTGTAGTGAAAGATCTCTCGGTCCCTATTCTACTATTTCTAGTGTGGAGAAATTGATGCCACTTCTGTGGGGTAAGGCCCTCAATTCTTTAAATGTGAGCACTCCTTGTTGAGTGTCCATCTGCTGGTTTGAGTGTGGGGAAAGACCTGTTGGTCCCTATTCTACTATTTCTACTGTGGTGAAATTGATGCCACTTTGGTGGTGTCTGCCAATAATTATTGGAAATCTGAACACTCCTAGTTGGGTGTCCATCTGCTGGATTGGGTATAGTGGAAGACCTGTCATCCCTATTATACTGTTTCTACTGTGGTGAAATTGATGCCACTTTTGTGTTGTGCCAATATTTTTGGGAAATGTGAACATTCCTGGTTAGGTCTCCTTCATGCGTGTTGCCTGTAGCAGTAGGTCTCCGAGAACGTCAGGCCTCCACTTCCTTGCACTCAACTACCCGTGTTACTATCCTTACATTTTTCTGCCAATAGTACTCTAGAAAACTTATATTTGTGCCAGCTGAGTGTGGGTCTGCAAGAAAGCAGTTATAAGTGTTGCATGAGGTATCAGGGCTCCCAGCAAAGGGGCCCTACACTGATCCCTCACCCACCTCATCTTACGGTGATGTTCATTGGAAAGCTGTAAATGCTGTCCCAGACCCCGATACCTCATGCCTGGCTGATTGCTGCAGTACCATGCTGCAATTTGCACAGTGGGTGAATTGAGGCCACTCTCCTGGTGTCTGCTCCTCATTTGATGTGTTTAGGCAGCATTTGGGGCCATTCTAAGGTGTTGTGCATGCGTTTGTTTTTGCCTCCCATTGACTGTAATGGCATTCGGTAATGTTCGACGAATATTCGTTGAATTAATCAGTGAATATTGCAAATTCATCGAATGTAATTTGAATTGAATATTGAAATATTCGCTCATCTCTAGTTATGGCATATGCCAATGATAAGCCATATCAATTTAAAGGCTTGTCTACCATTTTTATTTGTTAATAATGCAATAATGGGGGTTTTACATAAAAGCTAACAACTCACCAGTCTCCTATAGCTCCACCTCACCATTGCCTATCATCAATATGCATTCTGCAGTTGGTTCAGGGCTAACTGCACCTTTCTATATTCACAAGAATGTTTTCATTTTCTATGCGGTCTTGTGGCAAATGCTAGAATCATTTGTTTAATGTACATATTATTATATCACAAATTCACATTTATTTATTTATTTATTTTTTACTATTATTATATTTTACAATTTAGGGATTAACATTTACAAAAATAAGCATGATGATTTTTGTGAGCTTGTCTGCTGTCACCTTTGGTGGTCATCTGTGATTGTGTGAGAAATTATTGGGCAGCCAAACAATAACTATATGAATGAATGAAAATGAATGGTCAAACGCATAACCCATTGACGAGTTGGGTCCACCATAGCATCTCTCTGATGTTTCACAAAGAGGTACAGGAACCTTGCTTTATGACATTCATATGCCTTATTTGAGGACAAAGGATTTAATAATCCCTTTAAACGAATAAGAATAATGTAATATGCTAGTTTTAAAAATGCTTTAACATACAATTGATGTGTGTATGTATTTCATTTTCTTTTTGACTAACTGCAATCTAAAAAAAATATATAAATTATAATTAATGATTAGCATACTCGGTAATGCTTGTTTCTCGCCCGAGCATCGCTGTGCTCGCGGTGCTCAGCGAGCGCCGAGCATTTCCGGGATTATTCAGCGGGAACTCGAGTCCCCGCCCTGCATGTTTGGCGCTCTTTTAGAGCACCAATCAACATGCAGGGATTGTCTGCCATGCTGTCACGTGCGTGGTTTGTGGAACCACTGTGCCACGGACCGCGGAGAGCCTGGAGGGGTGTGACTAAGAGTTCACCTTACTATTCACTAGAGCCTCTGATGGTGAGGTTAAACTTGGCTCCCGATGAACACCAGGTACCACTCCAGGGCAGATCAACAGTAGTGCAGCAGCTGGACCCGAAGAACAGACTGGATGAAGCAGTTAGCAGGGCTTGCATCAGAGTGCAGCAGACAGAGTTGATGTCAGAGACAGAGTTTGAGTCAAAGTGAAGCTAGCAGGATTTGCTTCAGAGTGCAGCAGGCGGAATTTGCTTCAGAGTGCAGCAAGCAGGATTTGCTTCAGAGTGCAGCAAGCACGATTTGCACTTAGAGTACCACAGGCAGGATTTGCACTTGGAGTACAACAGGCAGGATTTGCACTTGGAGTAAAACAGGCAGGATTTGCACTTGGAGTAAAACAGGCAGGATTTGCACTTTGAGTATGACAGGCAGGATTTGCACTTGTATGCAACTTTACACAACCTAGACTGAAACAAAAAGGTTTCTCAAGCACCTCCCCAGTGGAGAGAAAGCAATATATACATAATGCCTCAAAACCATTGGCTGGGGAGGAAATAGCAAGTGCATGCACTGGCTCTTTAAGAGGGCGGGAGCTCACGCGTGCGTGCCCTTAGAACATGGCCAGAGATCCAGCTGGAAAGGCTGCTGGAAGCATGTGGGTCTCCCTCCCAGGGCTGTGGGGTACTCGGTACCGGGCCGGTGTCAGTGGGATGTGTCACAGCAGCGGTGACCCGGTCCATGGCCCTGGGCACCCAAGCAATGGGGGAATGTAGCTACTAGAATGGAATAGTTCGTGATGCCACCTGTGGTGTTCGGCAAGGGAGGTGTTAAGCCGACGATGCAGACAGATCCGCTGGGACTGATGGTAGGGTGCAGCAAGGGTGTAAAAGCTCCCCACAGGTGAAGCTATAGTCCCAGGGCAGTGTAGATGTGGTTGGCACGGGGATGTAGCAGTGCCGGAAAGGTAGGAAGCAGACAAGACACAGCGGGGTGCAATTTCTGTACCTTTACTTGATAATTGCATTCCAAGATCCTGATTACAGATGGTAACGGAGCAGGCTAGCCTGGAAGCAACTCATGGATTCTCTCTCAGCAGACGGGCTGTGCAGTCTCCTTCGCTTGTTTGAATGAAGTACTCCAGTACTAAGTTACTCTGAAGTTCCTCCTGTCAGATGTTCGCAACAATTCTACTCGTACGGCAGACAGCTGTAGCCTCTCTCGGGGACTCCATTCTCTGGAGTCCTGGCTCTCTATTCAGTTGCTGTTGCAAGTCTTAGATGGGAGTAGGGCATTTACAGCCTCCTACTCCTCTGGTATCTGCTGTAGAACCGTTAGTATCCGTATAGCCGTGGAGACCAGGCTCCAGTTCTTGCGCTCTCACTGCGAGGGAGCTCTCCTTTCCTAGCTCAACCTCCAGCAGCTCTCTACATGTCTGCACACTTCACCCTCTGCAGACTAACTGACCACTCCTTCCTCTTGGCCCTCAGAGAGCACTCCTCACCTTAATCCTGGTTCAGAGTTCCCCCTGCTGGCCTGGAGTGGAACTGTGTTGCATGTATGGACTGACTGCGAGAGAGACCCATCATTTCCTCCAAGCCTGGCATTACCCTCCCCTGGAGGAAAGTAAAGCCACTGTGGCGACCATACTCCTGGGGGCGCCACATTTGCGGAGCATGACGGGGAGAGAGACCACCGGCAGCATGGGTGAGTGCACTGACACGCCGGGAAGCTGGCATGGTGCTAGCACACACACTGTAATGCCGCAGCCATGTTGGTTGTGGCATTACAGTGATTGGCTGGCTGCACAGCATCATGAGGTCTGTATCAGACCTGGTGCCTCCCTGCTCAGCACAGTCAGCTCCAGACTCAGGCAGTGTAGGGAGAGTTTGTGCTGAGATAGGGAAATATTTGTGATTTTATTAGTTAGTGTGGGTATACCATTGTTGAATTCACATATCCAGCTAAACCAACAGTCCTTCTGGGTCGCCTTCGCACACCCAGGGCAGCGGGGTACTCGGTACCGGGCCGGTGTCAAGGCGGGAATGTGTCACAGCAGCGGTGACCCGGTCCGTGGCCCTGGGCACCCAATATCAATGGCGGTGATGTTAATGGTGTTAAGGTTTATATGAATAGTTCGTGACACCACCCGTGGTGTTTGGCAAGTAAGATGGTAAGCCAACACTGCATACAGATCCGCTGGGGCTGATGGTGTGGTGCAGCAGAGATGGTATAGCTCCCCACAGGTGGAGCTGTAGTCCCAGGGCAGTGTAGGTGCAATGGATGAGGAGAGGCGCAGAATGTATGGAGGCTGGTACCCAGGTGTAGTGGTGCTGGAATAACTGGAGGACACCAGAGTATGCGGTTCCAAAGCTTTACTCACTGTTTGCAGTTCACACAACTGCCTGCCTCCGTACTGTGTTCTCCAGGTCAGGGCTCCAGCCAACCTCCAGGCAGGATAGGATTCTCCCTTCCACACTCCGCCAACATGTACCTTACTGAACGACTCCTCCAATGCGCCTTTAGGTGCGAAGCACTCCAGTACTTAGTTACCCTGGAATACCTCTCTCTAGGTGTTCCTAGTCTTTACTTGTATGACAGACAGCTGTAACCTGCTTCGGGGACTCCACTCTGTGTCCCGGCTCTCTATTCAGTTGCTGTTGTGTCCCAAGTCTATGATAGGAGCAAGGCGTTAGCGGCTCACTACTCCTCCGATATCTGTTGCCGGACATAAAGATCCAATCAACCTCGGGGACCGGGCCCCGGCCTTTGCGCTCTCTGGACTGGAAGGGTTCTCTCTCTTTCTCAACCTGCTTCCCACTGTCCTTCTATTCTCCTTCATTCCGATCTGTTCTCTCTCTCTTATGGAAGGTTAGGTTATCAATCTTATCAGTCTCTTTCTCTGGTCTTTCTCATGACAGCAGCCCAGATCACTGGGACCTGCTGCAGCACGTCCCTCAGACACCCATCTTCTCTCTTCTCTCTCCTCTAACCAACTAACCACTAACTATCACTCTTCCCACTCTTTTGTATCATCTTACTCCACCCGCCTCCCAGCATATCTCGTGTTACGAAGCAGGGTTCCACGAGGGGTGCTCTGCTAACCCCCAGCCTGAAGCTGTTAGGTGCCCCCACTGAACTATCCTGTGTGTGGAATGCAGGTGTGGAGCGTGGTCAGGAGTTCCCACCTTACCTGGATGGTGGGGCACTACACCTTAGGAGAAGGTGCAGTACCTCTGTGGCGACTGAAGCCTCAGGGGTGCCACACTTCTAAGGACTAATTACAGGGTTTACAGATTGCAGTACTAGGTAGGCAGGGAGTGTATGTGTTTATATAGCTATCAATAGCAAGCAGGCATTGCATGTGGCATATTTCTTTGCATACATCAATAGGGTCCATTCCATTACGGTCTGCTGCTGCTGTCTATTACATATATTGACTGTATATACATAGCCCCAGGTATTATTGGCCAGGAATAATTTTTTTTTGCAATCCTGTTTATTTAATTCCAAAGCAATCCAGAGCCCACATTTTTTTCACCATTTGCTTGTTGAGACTGCAAAATACAGCCAGATCCATTTCATAGTACAGCGTGAAAATCCAGCTATTTTAAACGGGTTTGCCCCTCCCAGCGGTCACATCTGAGTGCACATAAAATTCTGCCATTTTTGTGGTACTGTAAACTTTTTTGGCAGTGTCTTATACACCATTTTGCTGCCAAAAAAATATTTAGCTACCAAAAAAATGCCATGAGAGAGCACAACTGACCGGCACAGCTGCACATCTCCAGGATAATGAATTAACTCTGACTCCTAGGGATCACGGGTGCCATGCCAAATGAATAATCAGAAAATGTCCACATCCAAAAGATGCAAGGCACTCACCGTCCCAATATATGTCCTTTTATTGTGGATTATACATGCAAAGCAGGAGAGCTCTTACTGGAGCCACACTGGACGATGGCCGTTTCGTGCAATACTGCACTTCTACAGGATCTGTTAGGCATCGGGTTCATGTCACTTCCGGCGGTCTCCCATTCCTCTGCAGCTGCAGAGGAGGTTGCTCAGCAGACTCGTTGGTCCCAGCGCTCTGCCCAGACTAGCTTCATGGGTTTGTTTGCTGCTACCACCTGTGATCCATGCCCGTGGGACGATCTCTCATTGGAGATCGGAGGTCACATGCTCAGGTCCTTCTCCAGCTCGGATTGGACCATCAGAAAGGTCAGGAAGGTCCCGGAAGGACGCGGCTATAAAAGGTTTGCATGGCCGCTCGGCCATGCGCTAGTATAGACAGCATTATCAAATTATGAGGAGTGAGTGTTGTATGCATGTATGAATGTCTCTGGTGAATGACTCATTAAGAAACCCCTACCCTTGGTATGCATGTGTTGTGCAGCCTAGCCTGTTAAGTGCCCAGGCTTAGGTGAAGGTAGGACAGAGTCTGAGACAGGCATCTGTCTCCATCAGTGGCTCGGCATGCCTCAGTGCACGTCCTCTACGCTCCGTAGTCAGCATCTATAGCGGGGTCCGCAGTTGCGACGCCGCGCACTCAGAAGTACTAGAGGGATTCTGACCCCGTGTTCTTGGGGCAGAGTTCTGTGACCACTTTTTTTGTGTTCATTGGCCGGGCTCTGTGAGCTAAACAGGCTCCGGCATTTATGTTCAGCGGTAGTGCGGCTATGTGAGTTAACAGAGTTCGCTCCTGTTCAAACTGGGTGACGTTAACCCAAGTGTGACCTTTCCACACCGCTTTATACTCCCGCCATTACCTAGCAGCAGTGTACCACCTCTGCACAGTGGACCCTGGGCTGCGAACGCACCTACTATTATTTTATAATTTGAAGCGTTCCGCCAGCCCTAACAGGATCCGTTGAAGTGCAATATTGCACGAAACGGTCATCGTCCAGTGCGGCTCCACTGAGAGCTCTCCTGCTTTGCATGTATAATCCACAATAAAAGGACATATATTGGGATGGTGAGTGCCTTGCATATTTTGCATTTTGGATGCAAAAAATATTTAGCTACAGGGCAGATATTTTACACTAGGTTTTGTCCACCACACGGATCGCATATCATTGCGCTCAAAATTGTGCCATTTCAGGTCTCCATAGAATTGTTTTTGTTGTGTCTGAGACTACGTATTGATACAATTTTGATGGTCAAAAAAAAAATAAAAATACAGGCCAGACATTTTAAAGTGGGCTATCTCCATCAGACACCTCATCGCTCTGTGGGCTACAAATTGTGGCATTTGAGGCTTCCATTCTACTGTTTTTGCTGTGTTTTGCACAATTTCTTGACACTATTTTCCTGTAAAAAAAATAAAAATACAGGCCACATATTTTACAGTGTGGTATCTCCATTAAACGCCTCATCTATCTTTGGGCTACAAATTGCAGCATTTGAGGCCTCCATTCAACAGTTTTTGCTGTGTGTTACTTCAATTATTAACACTATTTTGCTGTAAAAAAAAAATAAAAATACAGACCACATATTTTACAGTCACACGCCTCATCTATCTGTGGGCTAAAAATTGTGTCATTTGATGGCTCCACCAAGATGGTGAGCGGCAATGACACTGTAATTAGCGTCACTAGCCCACTACTCTGTGTCCTGAAACGCTCTCTGCTCACAATCAAAGAGGATGTATTGCAGGTGGAGATTGATGAGACGGAGCATGGAACCATACAAGGTGATTACACACAGCCCAGCCTCATCTCATCCCAAAATGTATTGGGTGACAATGAGGAAGAGGAGGAGGAGAAGAGCAGGAGCTACTTTCATGTGCTCTAGACAGTACTACAAGCACAACTGTCATACAGTCTGTTCAGCATGGATGGTCTAAGGACAGGGAGGAGGAGAAGATCATGGTCAGTCATAGTTTTGGTGAGTACACAGAAGTTTTGCCTGCGGCAGTAAAGTAAACATGGCTGAGTTTAGGTTAAGCTGCCTTTCACGTGACACTCGCATTCTCAAAATTTTGGGTGACAGTCACTACTAGATGGTGACACTTCTGGACCCACACTACAAGGAGAACTTTGAATCTCTTCTTCCAGAGGCAGACAGGTGTACTAAAATGGTGCAGTACCAGAAGGCCCTTAATAAAAAATTCACACCTGAAAACGCTGGCGGCAGAGATCACAGTTTGTTGGACAACCAAGGAGTACAGGCGATAGAGACACAACTCCAATCCAGCAGAAGCAGGGGAACATTGGCAAATTTCTGGTAGACTTTTCTCAGACCCTCCAATCGCAGTGGCCCTGAGGCATGGGATATTCTCACAAGGAGTGCAAAGTTCTGAAAGATGTACATTGCTGACCAAACCAACGTCCTCCATGATTCCTCTGTGCCTTATAATTATTGAGTCTCTAAGCTGGGTATGTGGCATGAACTGGCTCTCTGTGCCTTGGAGGACCTGGCCTGTCCGACAGCTAGCGTTTTGGCATAGCGCGTTTTTAGTCCCACTGGTGGAATTAGAACTTATAAGCACATCCGCCTGTCAACTGAAAATGCTGACAGGCTGACTCTTATAAAAATGAACTAGGGCTGGATTGGGCCAGACTTCTCTACACTACCACACGATAGCAGCAAAGCATAACCTCAAATACAGTGTCTTTTTTTTGGAGGTACCGTATATACTCGTGTATAAGCTGACACCGTGTATAAGCCAACCCCCCTAATTTTGCCACAAAAAACTGAGAAAACTTATTGACTCGAGTATAAGCCTAGGGTGGAAAATGCAGCACCTACTGGTAAATTTCAAAAATAAAAAAAGATACCAATAAAAGTAAAATGAATTGAGACATCAGTGGGTTAAATGTTTTTTGAATATCCATATGAATCAGGAGCTCCATGTAATGCTTCATACAGTTCATGATGGGCCCCATAAGATGCTCCATACAAAATATAATGCTGCACAAAGGTTAATAATGACTCTATAAGATGTTACACAGAATAATATGCCCCATATGCTGCTCCATAAAGGTTATGGCCCCATAAGATCCTCCATAAAATAATATGCAACATAAGATGCTCCATAAATGGTTATGGCACCATAAGATGCTTCATAAAGGTTATGGCCCCACAAGATGCTGAATACAAAAATGCTCCAAATAATGCTGAACAAAGATTAATAATGGCCCCATAAGATGCTCCATAGAATAATATGCCCCATATGCTGCTCCATAAAGGTTATTGCACCATAGGATGCTCCATAGATTATGCCCCCCATATGCTGCTCCATAGATTATTCCCCCAATATGCTGCTCCATAGATTATGCCCCCATGTGCTGCCCTGTAAGATGACCCATAGTTTATGCCCCCATATGCTGCCCCAAAGTTAATGCCCCCATATGCTGCCCCATAAGGTGCTCCATAGTATACCCCCATATGCTGCCCCATAAGGTGCTCCATAGTATACCCCCCATATGCTGCCCCATAAGGTGCTCCATAGTATACCCCCCATATGCTGCCCCATAAGATGCTCCATAGTATACCCCCATATGCTGCCCCATAAGGTGCTCCATAGTATACCCCCCATATGATGCCCCATAAGGTGCTCCATAGAATTCCCCCCATATGTTGCCCCATAAGATGCTCTATAGAATCCCCCTCATATGATACCCCATAAGGTGCTCCATAGAACCCCCCCATATGCTGCCCCATAAGGTGCTCCATAGTATACCCCATATGCTGCCTCATAAGGTGCTCCATAGTATACCCCCATATGCTGCCCCATAAGGTGCTCCATAAAATCCCCCCATAAAGTGCACCATAGCATACCCCCCATATGCTGCCCCCATAAGGTGCTCCATAGTATACCCCCATATGCTGCCCCATAAGATACTCCATAGTATACCCCCATATACTGCCCCGATAAGATTCTCCATAGTATGCCCCCATATGCTTCCCCCATAAGATGCTCCATAGTATACCCCCATATGCTGCAGCTGCTGCTGCCACCGCAAATAGAAATAAAAATAAATACCTTTCTGTCGTGGGGGGGCCAGGTGCCGGGGTTACCGCTGGCTCAGGACCCCGACACTGGTGATACTTACCGATCCTCCATCCATCGCTGCATGCCCCTGTGTCTGCCAGGTCCCTCTGTCAGTGACATGCAGGCAGTAGGTGCGGCGCGCACTAAGTACATCACCGCGCCCTCTGACCTGAACATCACAGACAGAGGACGGAAGACAGCAGAGCAGCATGCAGCGATGGACCGGGGATCGGTAAATATAGCATATACTTACCCCCTCCTGGCGCGGTCTCTGTGCAGCACCTTCTCCCAGGTCTCAGGCTCCTTCCTGTAGTGGTCACGTGGTACCGCTCACTCATTAAAGTCATAAATATGAGCATATTCATGACTTTAATGAGCAGTACCACGTGACGGCTGCAGGAGGAGCCTGAGACCTGGGAGAAGCGGCGGGGCTGCAGAGACTGTGCCAGGAGGGGGTAAGTATGATCGGACACCCCCGCTCCCCCTCCCCCACCGACCCCCCGGTATATGACTCGCATATAAGCCGAGAGGGGGACTTTCAGCCCAAAAATATGGGCTGAAAATCTCGGCTTATGCACGAGTATATACAGTATATTCCCATGGAGCTCTTCACATCCACACATGGGTATACGCTTCCTGATTTTGGCTATTTGCTGTTATCCTCCTCATCCTCATCCTCATCATCCACCACCACTAGATCACCAGGGCGAATGTGTTCCATGATGCAACAGCTAGGGTTGAGCGAAACGGGTCGAAAAAATTCAAAAGTCGCCGACTTTTGGCAAAGTCGGGTTTCATGAAACGAAACCCGACCCTAGGATGAGGTCGGCCACGAGGTCGGCGACTTACGCGCCAAAGTCGCATTTCAAAAGTTTGTTTTGCGCTCTTTTTCAGCCAATCAGGATCCACGGACACTGTGGGCAACGTGATGACATAGGCACGGGTCACCACCATCATTCAGAAGGGCATGTAATTGATTGGCTTGCTTTGGTGGGCGTCACAGGGGGTATAAAAGGGCGTCATCTTACTTCTGCCGATCTTAGTATAGGGAGAGGTTGCTGCTGATTCTGTAGGGAGAGCGTTAGGCAGGGAAGAAGACAAAAAAACTGCTTCTGCTGCTAGCGATTTGGCCTGCACAACACACAAGTCACTGTGTGTGCAGTGCAAGGGGAGGCTATATTGTGGTGTATCAGTGGTGTTGGTTGTTGGGCTGCCTTCAAAGGCTTCCTGACACGCTGGCATTGCTGTTTACCCACTGCTCCGCAAACTGCTTTTTTAAAAGCAATCCAATCTCCCTTATCCTCTCGTCACTTTGGTCACAGGCAGCTGTGCCATCGAGCGTGTCACATAGCGCTCAGATATCAGTGGGCCGCACACAATCCACAAGTGTCCAGTGTCCAAAAGTGTACGCAGAGATTCAAAATCTCCATTATCCTCTCGTCACTTTGGTCACAGGCAGCTGTGCCATCGAGCGTGTCACATAGCGCTCAGATATCAGTGGGCCGCACACAATCCACAAGTGTCCAGTGTCCAAAAGTGTACGCAGAGATTCAAAATCTCCATTATCCTCTCGTCACTTTGGTCACAGGCAGCTGTGCCATCGAGCGTGTCACATAGCGCTCAGATATCAGTGGGCCGTACACAATCCACAAGTGTCCACTGTCCAAAAGTGTACGCAGAGATTCAAAATCTCCATTATCCTCTCGTCACTTTGGTCACAGGCAGCTGTGCCATCGAGCGTGTCACATAGCGCTCAGATATCAGTGGGCCGCACACAATCCACAAGTGTCCAGTGTCCAAAAGTGTACGCAGAGATTCAAAATCTCCATTATCCTCTCGTCACTTTGGTCACAGGCAGCTGTGCCATCGAGCGTGTCACATAGCGCTCAGATATCAGTGGGCCGCACACAATCCACAAGTGTCCACTGTCCACAAGTGTACGCAGAGATTCAAAATCTCCATTATCCTCTCGTCACTTTGGTCACAGGCAGCTGTGCCATCGAGCGTGTCACATAGCGCTCAGATATCAGTGGGCCGCACACAATCCACAAGTGTCCACTGTCCACAAGTGTATGCAGAGATTCAAAATGTCCATTATCCTCTCGTCACTTTGGTCACAGGCAGCTGTGCCATCGAGCGTGTCACATAGCGCTCAGATATCAGTGGGCCGCACACAATCCACAAGTGTCCAGTGTCCAAAAGTGTACGCAGAGATTCAAAATCTCCATTATCCTCTCGTCACTTTGGTCACAGGCAGCTGTGCCATCGAGCGTGTCACATAGCGCTCAGATATCAGTGGGCCGCACACAATCCACAAGTGTCCACTGTCCACAAGTGTACGCAGAGATTCAAAATCTCCATTATCCTCTCGTCACTTTGGTCACAGGCAGCTGTGCCATCGAGCGTGTCACATAGCGCTCAGATATCAGTGGGCCGCACACAATCCACAAGTGTCCAGTGTCCAAAAGTGTACGCAGAGATTCAAAATCTCCATTATCCTCTCGTCACTTTGGTCACAGGCAGCTGTGCCATCGAGCATGTCACATAGCGCTCAGATATCAGTGGGCCGCACACAATCCACAAGTGTCCAGTGTCCAAAAGTGTACGCAGAGATTCAAAATCTCCATTATCCTCTCGTCACTTTGGTCACAGGCAGCTGTGCCATCGAGCATGTCACATAGCGCTCAGATATCAGTGGGCCGCACACAATCCACAAGTGTCCACTGTCCACAAGTGTACGCAGAGATTCAAAATCTCCATTATCCTCTCGTCACTTTGGTCACAGGCAGCTGTGCCATCGAGCGTGTCACATAGCGCTCAGATCTCAGTGGGCCGCACACAATCCACAAGTATCCACTGTCCACAAGTGTACGCAGAGATTCAAAATCTCCATTATCCTCTCGTCACTTTGGTCACAGGCAGCTGTGCCATCGAGCATGTCACATAGCGCTCAGATATCAGTGGGCCGCACACAATCCACAAGTGTCCACTGTCCACAAGTGTACGCAGAGATTCAAAATCTCCATTATCCTCTCGTCACTTTGGTCACAGGCAGCTGTGCCATCGAGCGTGTCACATAGCGCTCAGATATCAGTGGGCCGCACACAATCCACAAGTATCCACTGTCCACAAGTGTACGCAGAGATTCAAAATCTCCATTATCCTCTCGTCACTTTGGTCACAGGCAGCTGTGCCATCGAGCGTGTCACATAGCGCTCAGATATCAGTGGGCCGCACACAATCCACAAGTGTCCACTGTCCACAAGTGTGTGCAGAAATTCTAAAACTCCCCTGTCCTATAGATACCTTGTACCTTGTTTTACATTACTATATAGTTTGTTGGATTTTGTCTACATTTCTACCAAAAATGAGGAAGGCTGGTGGAAGAGGCCGTGGAATTGGGCGGGGGTTGGCAGCTGGTAATGATGGTGTTGGTGGTGGATCTGATGGTAGTGGCAAGAGCAAAATAGGACCAAATGCAGGAGGTGCTGACCCTGCATCATCGTCTGTCTACATAAGGCCTCGAACGCTTAGTTTTCTAGGAGTTGGCAAACCGCTTTTAAAGGCAGAGCATCAGGAAAAAGTTTTGTCTTACATTGCTGACTCAGCCTCCAGCTCTATCGCCTCCTCTTCTTCAGTTGTAAAAAGTAAAAGCACTGAGTCGTCATTGGAGGCTCATGTTCATGAACCACACCTTTCCTTGTGTCCTTCACCCCAACCAAGATTGAAGGATGACGCAGGCCATACTACTGATTACTCCATGGAGCTGTTTTCACATACCATGCCTAGATTATCAAGTCAAATGGTGAATTACCCAGGCCAAGATGAATCTGACATGGAGTGCACTGATGCACAGCCGCTGATGGATGATTCTGCTGGTACATTCACTCAGAGCACTACATTGTCCTCGCAGTGTACAGAGCCAGATTTTGACCCTGATGAGACTCAGGTGCCCCTTCCCGCACACTATACCACCATACACGGTGACACAGAGAAAGGTGCACATGACATAGAAGAGGAGGTGATGGATGACCCAGTTGTTGACCCAGATTGGCATCCATTGGGGGAAGAGGGTGCTGCTTCCAATAGCTCAGATGAGGAGCATCCACAGCAGACATCGACATCGCAACAGCTGTTATCTGGCAGGCCCGGAGCACTCCAAAGACAGGTTCCAAACATCAAAAGAGTTGCTGGACAGCTTGTCCAGAGGGTCAAAAGATCACAGCGTGCTAGGCCGCAAAATGTCTGCCAAAGTAGGAAGAGTGCAGTGTGGCAGTTTTTTGAACAAAATCCTCATGATCAGGCCAAGGTTATCTGTAAGAAGTGCGCAAAGACCTTTAGCCGAGGGAAAAATCTGAAAAATTTGAATACCAGTTGCATGCTTAGACATTTAACCAGCATGCACTTGCAAGCGTGGACACAACACCAAACCTCAAGTGCCACATGTGCAACTGATCACAACGAAGGTAGTCAGCAACGCTACATTGTTTCCCCCACTGTAAGCACACCGGTTAGCACAGCAGCAAATGTTGAGGTGTCGTTGCAAGGCCACAGCAGTCAGGGAATCCCACTGTTATATCAACGAAAGACTGATTCTAGGCCATCAGAAAGAACACCAACTCCATCACCATCATCAACCCTCTCTCAGTCCGCCCTGTCCACCGCTACTTCCACCATATGCAGCTCTCAAGTCCAGCTCACCCTCCCAGACACTATGAGTAGGTCAAGAAAGTACTCAGTCTCTCATCCGCGTACACTGGGTTTGAACGCCCACATTGCCAAACTAATCTCGTTTGAGATGATGCCCTTTCGGTTGGTGGAAAGCACAGCTTTCCGCGAACTCATGGCCTATGCAGTACCACGCTATGACCTACCCAGTCGCCACTTCTTCTCTCGCAAAGCCATCCCAGCCCTCCACCATCATGTGAAAGACCGCATTGTCCATGCACTCAAGCAGTCAGTGAGCGGAAAGGTGCACCTCACAACTGATGCATGGTCCAGTCGGCATGGCCAGGGCCGTTACGTGTCCATCACTGCGCACTGGGTTAATGTGGTGGATGCAGGGTCCACAGGGGACAGCGGTGGTGGGACAGTGCTGCCTAGCCCACGGTCTAGGAAACAGTTGGCTGTAGGCGTTCGACCCTCCTCCTCCTCCTCCTCCTCCAGAAGCGACAGCTCGTCCACAGAGCGCAGTCGTACGAGCACTCCATCTGCAGCTGCCACTGTTGCACACGATGTGTCCCCCTATCAAGCAGCTAGTGGAAAGCGTCAGCAGGCTGTGTTGCAGATGATGTGTTTGGGCGACAGACACACCGCCGAGGTGCTGGCCGAGTACTTGAAGCGACAAACTGAGTCATGGTTGGGCAGTGTACATCTTGAGGCAGGCAAGGTAGTTAGTGATAACGGCCGTAATTTTGTGGCAGCCATAGCCCTTTCAAAACTCAGCCACATACCTTGCTTGGCTCACACCTTGAACCTGGTGGTGCAGTGCTTCCTCAAAAATTATCCGGAGTTAACAGCCCTGCTCCAGAAGGTGCGAAGACTGTGCGCGCACATCCACCGGTCGCCTGTACACTCCGTTCGTATGCAGAAGCTGCAGCGATTGCTCCACCTTCCCAACCACCGCCTCATTATCGACATTGCAACAAGGTGGAACTCCACCCTGCACATGGTGGAGCGGCTGTGCGAGCAGAGGCAGGCCATAATGCATTTGTGGGAGGATACACGGCCAGGCACTTTGAGAGCAGACATGGAGTTGACAGGCGTGCAGTGGTCGAAGCTGAAAGACCTTTGTAAAGTCCTTCAGTGTTTTGAGGAATGC
Source organism: Dendrobates tinctorius (assembly GCF_039654945.1). Taxonomy (NCBI): domain Eukaryota; kingdom Metazoa; phylum Chordata; class Amphibia; order Anura; family Dendrobatidae; genus Dendrobates; species Dendrobates tinctorius. Next base: position 9,241,951 of record NW_027361829.1, on the reverse strand, counting down.
ACACGGCTGGTAAGCGCAGACGACGCCATCCTAAGCATGAGCATCCCACTTATGCGTCTGCTCATGCAAACTTTGACGCACCTTAAGGAGCAGGCGTCTGCAGCCAATGTTGATGAGGAGGAAGAGGAGGAGGGAATCCTTGATGACATTCAGCCATTGTCTGCTCAGGGACCTCTCCTGGACGAGGTGGAGGAAGAAGAGGAGGAGGAGGAGGAGGATGATGGGGATGATTACTTAGGGGAGGAGGATGCATCTCGTGGGGCAAGTGAAAATGTTGGCGTGGCAAGGTCTGGTACAGGGTTTGTGCGTGACTGGAGGGATGTGGATTTGCCAGAAAGTGCTCCTCCACCCAGCACTCGCAGTGCATCATTGACACCGGGAACATTGGCCCACATGTCAGATTATGCCTTGCGGATCCTAAAAAGGGACCCCCGCATTGTAAAATGATGAACGATGACGACTACTGGTTGGCCAGCATCCTGGATCCACGCTATAAAGGCAAATTACAAAACATCATGCCACAGGAGAACCTTGACCTAATATTGGCTAATAAACAAGCAATTCTGGTAAATCGGTTGCTTGAGGCATTCCCAGCACACAGCAGCGGTGATGGTTCTCACACGAGCCGTACGGGCCGGGGGCAGCTTGGCAGAGGTGTTCGTGGTGCACACAGCAGAAGTGGCGTTGGAGACAGGGGTTTCATGACAATGTTGTGGACTGATTTTTCAAATACCGCTCACACAACTGGTAATACTGCATCGATGGAAAGTGACAGGAGACAGCAGTTGTCAACTATGGTTACAAACTACTTTTCCTCCCATATCGATGTTCTCCCACACAGGTCATTCCCCTTTGACTATTGGGCCGCTAAACTGGACACCTGGCCTGAATTGGCCCAATATGCCTTACAGGAGCTCGCTTGCCCAGCTGCAAGTGTGCTATCGGAAAGAGTCTTCAGTGCAGCTGGATCAATCCTGACAGAAAAAAGGACCCGTCTGTCAACCCAAAATGTGGATGATCTAACCTTCATTAAAATGAACCACGCATGGGTTTCCAAGGATTTTGTCCCACCTTCCCCTGATGACACATAGGGTGACAGAAAAATGGCTTGCTTTGGTCCACCTCTTCCTGGTACTTCACCTATTTCGCCTTTTGCATCAGTTGAATGTCCAACATCAACATATGCCACTTTCTAAAACTCCCTAACTGTGCTGCCTCCCCCCCCATGGCCGGGGTCACCACCTAGCACATGACACCGTGCGATTGCCGTTGCCCTGGACAGGTGGGTAGGCCGACTCTTGGGCGCGGGCACTGGCACAGGGTCCCTCATAGTGCAATCAAGTGTCTCTGACGGTGGTGGTGCACACCCGCCGTCAGACACACCGCTGTACTATGAGGGGCCCAGTGCCAGTACCGACGCCCACGAGTGTGCCCCCCTTGCTTGGCCAGGGCCCCAGCATTTGCAATCTTTACCTCTCCCTGCTCCTCCGCTGTGTAATCTGGGCTGTCAAATCCATACTGTGCCTGACACCGTCTGAGCTTGCCTCCTGATGTATAGACATATATTTTGAATGTGTACGCTATCCATACATGTTATCCGGGGATACGGTACCCCTTCTAACCTTTGTGCAATGACGTGCAATCCATACTGGGCATAACACCGTCTGAGCCTGCCTCATGCTGTATAGACATATATTTTGAATGTGTACGCTATCCATACATGTTATCCAGGGATACGGTACCCTTTCTAACCTTTGTGCAATGACGTGCAATCCATACTGGGCCTAACACCGTCTGAGCCTGCCTCATGCTGTATAGACATATATTTTGAATGTGTACGCTATCCATACATGTTATCCGGGGATACGGTACCCCTTCTAACCTTTGTGCAATGACGTGCAATCCATACTGGGCCTAACACCGTCTGAGCCTGCCTCATGCTGTATAGACATATATTTTGAATGTGTACGCTATCCATACATGTTATCCAGGGATACGGTACCCTTTCTAACCTTTGTGCAATGACGTGCAATCCATACTGGGCCTAACACCGTCTGAGCCTGCCTCATGCTGTATAGACATATATTTTGAATGTGTACGCTATCCATACATGTTATCCGGGGATACGGTACCCTTTCTAACCTTTGTGCAATGACGTGCAATCCATACTGGGCCTAACACCGTCTGAGCCTGCCTCATGCTGTATAGACATATATTTTGAATGTGTACGCTATCCATACATGTTATCCGGGGATACGGTACCCCTTCTAACCTTTGCGCAATGGCGTGCAATCCATACTGGGCCTAACACCGTCTGAGCCTGCCTCATGCTGTATAGACATATATTTTGAATGTGTACGCTATCCATACATGTTATCCGGGGATACGGTACCCCTTCTAACCTTTGTGCAATGACGTGCAATCCATACTGGGCCTAACACCGTCTGAGCCTGCCTCATGCTGTATAGACATATATTTTGAATGTGTACGCTATCCATACATGTTATCCAGGGATACGGTACCCTTTCTAATCTTTGTGCAATGACGTGCAATCCATACTGGGCCTAACACCGTCTGAGCCTGCCTCATGCTGTATAGACATATATTTTGAATGTGTACGCTATCCATACATGTTATCCAGGGATACGGTACCCTTTCTAACCTTTGTGCAATGACGTGCAATCCATACTGGGCCTAACACCGTCTGAGCCTGCCTCATGCTGTATAGACATATATTTTGAATGTGTACGCTATCCATACATGTTATCCGGGGATACGGTACCCCTTCTAACCTTTGTGCAATGACGTGCAATCCATACTGGGCCTAACACCGTCTGAGCCTGCCTCATGCTGTATAGACATATATTTTGAATGTGTACGCTATCCATACATGTTATCCAGGGATACGGTACCCTTTCTAACCTTTGTGCAATGACGTGCAATCCATACTGGGCCTAACACCGTCTGAGCCTGCCTCATGCTGTATAGACATATATTTTGAATGTGTACGCTATCCATACATGTTATCCAGGGATACGGTACCCTTTCTAACCTTTGTGCAATGACGTGCAATCCATACTGGGCCTAACACCGTCTGAGCCTGCCTCATGCTGTATAGACATATATTTTGAATGTGTACGCTATCCATACATGTTATCCGGGGATACGGTACCCCTTCTAACCTTTGTGCAATGACGTGCAATCCATACTGGGCCTAACACCGTCTGAGCCTGCCTCATGCTGTATAGACATATATTTTGAATGTGTACGCTATCCATACATGTTATCCAGGGATACGGTACCCTTTCTAACCTTTGTGCAATGACGTGCAATCCATACTGGGCCTAACACCGTCTGAGCCTGCCTCATGCTGTATAGACATATATTTTGAATGTGTCCGCTATCCATACATGTTATCCGGGGATACGGTACCCTTTCTAACCTTTGTGCAATGACGTGCAATCCATACTGGGCCTAACACCGTCTGAGCCTGCCTCATGCTGTATAGACATATATTTTGAATGTGTACGCTATCCATACATGTTATCCGGGGATACGGTACCCCTTCTAACCTTTGTGCAATGACATGCAATCCATACTGGGCCTAACACCGTCTGAGCCTGCCTCATGCTGTATAGACATATATTTTGAATGTGTACGCTATCCATACATGTTATCCAGGGATACGTTACCCTTTCTAACCTTTGTGCAATGACGTGCAATCCATACTGGGCCTAACACCGTCTGAGCCTGCCTCATGCTGTATAGACATATATTTTGAATGTGTACGCTATCCATACATGTTTTCCGGGGATACGGTACCCTTTCTAACCTTTGTGCAATGACGTGCAATCCATACTGGGCCTAACACCGTCTGAGCCTGCCTCATGCTGTATAGACATATATTTTGAATGTGTACGCTATCCATACATGTTATCCGGGGATACGGTACCCCTTCTAACCTTTGTGCAATGACGTGCAATCCATACTGGGCCTAACACCGTCTGTGCCTGCCTCATGCTGTATAGACATATATTTTGAATGTGTACGCTATCCATACATGTTATCCGGGGATACGGTACCCCTTCTAACCTTTCTGCAATGACGTGCAATCAATACTGGGCCTAACACCGTCTGAGCCTGCCTCATGCTGTATAGACATATATTTTGAATGTGTACGCTATCCATACATGTTATCCGGGGATACGGTACCCCTTCTAACCTTTGTGCAATGACGTGCAATCCATACTGGGCCTAACACCGTCTGAGCCTGCCTCATGCTGTATAGACATATATTTTGAATGTGTACGCTATCCATACATGTTATCCGGGGATACGGTACCCCTTCTAACCTTTGTGCAATGACGTGCAATCCATACTGGGCCTAACACCGTCTGAGCCTGCCTCATGCTGTATAGACATATATTTTGAATGTGTACGCTATCCATACATGTTATCCGGGGATACGGTACCCCTTCTAACCTTTGTGCAATGACGTGCAATCCATACTGGGCCTAACACCGTCTGAGCCTGCCTCATGCTGTATAGACATATATTTTGAATGTGTACGCTATCCATACATGTTATCCGGGGATACGGTACCCCTTCTAACCTTTGTGCAATGACGTGCAATCCATACTGGGCCTAACACCGTCTGAGCCTGCCTCATGCTGTATAGACATATATTTTGAATGTGTACGCTATCCATACATGTTATCCAGGGATACGGTACCCTTTCTAACCTTTGTGCAATCTCGTGCAATCCATACTGGGCGTGAGAACGGCTGGCGAGCTGTTAAGCAAGCTACAGCACCTGTCCAGACAAGTACAGGGATTCCCTAGCGAGGAGACTTATTTGATTGTTTTCTATGTTGGGACAGCAATTTTTGGGGAGCACTATACTCTGGAGAATGATAGATGGGGCCCACCATACACTGGAACATTCCAAAGGTGGACATCAGACACTGGAGCAGCATTTACAGGGCCCATTATACACTAGAGCATTAGAAATGGGGCCCATTATGTTTGGAGCATTATTTGGGCCCATAAGACAGTGTAGCTTCATCCATGGGGACCAACATATACTGTAGCATTATGTGGAGCTCATCATATACTGTTTCAAACATTATATGGGACCAATGATTTTGTATGGAGAAATAGATGGGCCTCGTCATGAGATGTAAAAAGTGAGGTATTTTTCATTGTACTATACCGCTATTTCTCTGCCGTATCGGAGCATGATGAGTTGTGGTATGTGTTAAAGGGGCGCTCTTTCGCCCAGGGCACATGAAAACCTGCAGCCAGCCCTCCCCCCCCACAAATTTAGCCAAATAACCCCCATTTTTCAGTGCGTAACTTGTATTATGAAGTTAATTAAGGTTGACAAGCTTAAGTAAGAAGAATTGATGCTTTTGGCATTCAAATGGGCACTGTAGGTGTGTTTCCTGTCCTCCTCTCACTGCCGACTTTTATTCCCCATTGACTTACATTGGGTTTCGTGTTTCGGGACGACCCCGACTTTTCCCTATAATCGGACGATCTTGCTCAACCCGACTTTTGGAAAAGTCGGGTTTCACGAAACGAAACGCGACCCTAAAAAAGCAAAAGTCGCTCAACTCTAGCAACAGCCACACTATTCTTTTCAAAGGTGTTTATGATGCCTGTAAAAAAATGTTGACACAGTAGGTTGATGTGTATCCCCCAGTGTGAAAGTTTTCTCAGCCCATACACTTAGTGTATGGGCATTACAAGTATAGGAGACCCGCTCCTTTAAGTTGGGAAAGGAATTTATAGGAGGCAATCCTACATGTCTCTTCAGACACCACCAGTAGATCACCAGGTTCCATGATGCAACAGACAGGTTATTGTTTGCAAAGAGGTATTTTTAGTGTCAGCAGAGTTCATCTATCGTTTCTTGTGCCCCCTCCCAATGAGGAGTCCAAATAAATATCAATTTTAAGAAAATCTATAAAGTTGCACAGGAAGAGCAAATAGATAGTCATGGTATGGCCCTATGCCCTGCCTATTCTACAATATTTTTTTTTATTATCAGCATTATATACAAATTTAATAATGCAGATAAAGTTGATAGAAAACCACAATCTGTGTCCTCCCAGCATTCCTCCGTACACATCTCAGTATTTAGATCACTATTAGCATGACCTATTTCCCTTCAGCATTTCTCTATATTCAGATCACAGATATCACAACATGCTTCAGCTGCAGGGCAATAAGTATTGCCTATGATTGAAGAGTTCTGGATGACACAGTGTGAAACATTAATTAGGCATAAAAAAATTTTTTGTCTACCACACAGTCGATGGACACTTAATAATTTCCCCCCATTTACTGGAATATGGAGGTCTTCATATCCATTTGGAGGAATCCAGATATTAAAGCTGCAAAACAAAGATTATCTTTTAGGTAGAAACAGATTATTGAAGAAATTTAAACAAGATATTCAACATTTAGCCTCCATTGACATAACAGTAGAACCATAATTGTGACAGATCGGAATACTAGAGCAAGGAGAAAACTTAAATTCGTGATGCAATAACGCAACTGCCCCACAACGAAGGTGAACTGTACTACAATGCTGGGAACAGGATTGATTGTGCAGTGTCTGATGCCAGACTCCTTCAAACATCAACTACCTGCTGGTGATCAGCACTATGCAAAACACAAGAAGCAAAATGAAGGGTTTTTTAAGGAGTCTCTGGGCCCATATGTGACTTGGGAATCTCTCTTATTACAGTCTCCAATTTGTGTTGGTCTCATCAGAGCATAATCTTAAATGGAGTTGCTTGTATGAATGCTGTTGACCCTCAGGATTTAAAGAGTGCTTTTAAGATACACAAACCTTGTATCTTCATTATCCCACAACCCAAAACAACTGTTCAGCACATTTAACTCTCTCCTCCGCCCACCACTGCCACCTCCAACTCCCCTCATCTCTGCTGAGGACTTTGCCACCTACCTCAAAGACAAGATCGACCAAACAAGGCAAACCTTTACAGTTCCACCACCCCAACGGCTCCACATACCAGACCTCTGCCCTTCCCTAATAACCTCCCTCTCCAACATCACTGAAGGAGAGCTTATTCATCTCCTTTCCAAATGACGCCTCACCACCTGTGCACTTGACCTTATCACTTCCCACCTGCTCCCAACCTCACTAACATGATCATTCCAGCCCTAATCCATCTCTTCAACCAATCCCTAACTTCTGTTACCTTCTCCTCTACCTTCAAACATGCCACCATAACACCCATCCTCAAAAAATTAAACCTTGACCCAACTGCTATGCCCAGCTATCGCCCCATATCACTGCTCCTGTTTGCTCCCAAACTCCTCGAACAGCATGTCCATGCTAAACTTTCCTCCCACCTCTCATCTAACTCGCTCCTTGACATCCTGCAATCTGGCTTCCGCCCCCACCACTCCACTGAAACTGCCCTGACCAAAATTACTAATGACTTACTCACAGACAAAGCTAACAGACAGTTCTCCATGCTCCTCCTTCTTGACCTGTCCTCTGCCTTTGACACAGTTGACCACTGCCTACTGCTACAGATTCTTTCTTCCCTTGGCATAAAAGACCTTGCCCTGTCCTGGATTTCCTCATACCTTTCTGACTGCACATTCAGCGTTTCCCACTCCTACACTACCTCCTCATCCCGCCCCCATCTCTGTTGGAGTCCCCCAAGGCTCTGTCCTGGGGCCCTTACTTTTTTCCATCTATACTCTTGGCCTAGGACAACTCTTAAAGTCTCATGGCTTCCAGTACCACCTGTATGCAGATGACACTCAAATCTACCTCTCTGGCCCAGATGTCACCTCTTTGCTATCCAGAATCCCAGAGTGTCTATCAGCCATATCCTCCTTTTTCACCTCTCGCTTCCTAAAACTCAACGTAGACAAAACTGAACTCATTATCTTTCCTCCATCTCACGTATCTTCCCTACCCGATCTATCTATTATGGTAAATGGCATCACGCCCTCTCCCACACCTGAAATCCGCTGCCTCGGAGTAACTCTTGACTCTGCCCTGTCCTTCAGACCACACGTCCAAACTCTTGCCACCTCCTGTCGCCTCTGACTCAAAAATATTTCCAGAATCCGTCCCTTCCTCAGTCCTCAATCTACTAAAACTCTTGTACATGCCCTCATCATCTCCCGCCTTGATTACTGCAACACTCTCCTCTGTGGCCTCCCTGCCAACTCTCTTGCACCACTCCAGTCTGTCCTCAATTCTGCTGCCCGACTAATCCACCTCTCTCCTTGCTACTCCCCTGTCTCTCCCCTCTGCAAATCCCTCCATTGGCTCCCAATTCCCCAACTAATCCAGTTCAAACTACTAACACTGACCTACAAAGCCATCCACAACCTTTCTCCTCCCTATATCTCTGAACTAATCTCCCAATATCTTCCCTCACATAATCTTCGATCCTCCCAAGACCTCCTACTCTCCTCCACACTTATTTGTTCCTCACACAACCGCCTCAATATTTCTCCCAAATATCCCCTATCCTCTGGAATACCATGCCTCAACACATCCGATTATCCACCACCCTCGGGTCCTTCAAATGGAACCTGAAAACCCATCTTTTCAGGAAAGCTTACAGCCTGCAATAACCATTCTGCCGCCTCACCACCGCCTGAGCTGCTGCACCCCCGACCTTCTGCCTCTTCCCCACTATCCCGTAGAATGTAAGTCCGCAAGGACAGGGTCCTTTCCCCTCTGTACCAGTCCATCATTGTAAATTTGTTTACTGTTAACGATATCTATAACTTTGTATGCAACAATATCTATAACTTTGTATGTAACCGCCCTTACTATGTACAGCACCATGGAATTAATGGCGCTATATAAATAAATAATAATAAAAATGTAGTATCAGGATCAACTTCAGCTGGAGGATTTGAATCAACACTGGAGGAGGAGGTTGTGTTTCTTCTAGATTCACCTTCTTTATTTGATGGGGTGTCACTTAATCTTTTAAGGATGGGCTGGTCTGAAGTTATCACACTACCATTCAAATGAAGATTGCATTTCATTGGTTGTCCATCTAGGTATCTGGTGTATTTTTGTAGGCACCAACTGCATCTTCCTTTCTTATAAACACAACCTCTGCAACTCCATAACTCAATAAGAGAGTGAGCATCAAGGCACCGTACTCACATAAAAGCTACATGATATCTTCCTCTGTGACTCTTGGATGCAAATTATTAACAATCATTTTTTTGCTCTCTAAAGGGATAAAGACAGACTCTTTTGGATTCAGTCCTACTGAAGAACTGCAAATGTCCGTGACAAGTTGGTTAGAGTCTTTGTGTGCAATAAAGGTGGTGAAGTCTCGTGCTGAGTAGACATGGGAGCTGTGAATGCATCATTCTGTACCACTTTAGTAAGAAGTTAAGTTCGCCCAAGAGAAAATGAATTTCCAAACATTCCTGGCCTTTTTTGCACAGTGTTGGCAACTGTGATTTTCATCTTCTTGGTAGGGATTTGGGAAAGTTCGAATTCGTCATCAATACTATCATCGTCCATATCTTGTTAAAAGGAAATCTGTGATTTCTCTGATTCGTAGTTAACAACGTTTATTCACATTCCTTTAACATTGTTTATTACATCTGAAGAAATTGTTTTCGGCTGGGAAATTTGGATGGTCTTGGTAATATTTATGGGTGAAGATGAAGAACCTTGTGCCACGGGTGAGGTGATAGTTACGGCAGGTGCACTACTCTTTAAACTTAGTTTTTCACGAGCATGCTGTTAGGGTTGCGGATCGCACTAAATATAAAATATAATAAAGTGTGATCGCAACCCGGAGTCCACTGTGCAGAGATGACAAACTGCTGCTCGGTAATGGCGAACGTTATATGGCGGTACAATAGAGGAACACACGGGGTTAACACCACCTAGTGTGTACAGAGGTGGACTCTGTTACCTCACAGAGCCGCCCGACCGCCAAACACAAATGCCGCAGCCTGTTTATGCTCATAGAGCTCGGCAATGTGAGCACTGATGTATAGACACCGGACTCTACCCCGAGACACTGGGTTAGAGTCCCTCTAGTCACACTAGTGCTCGGCACCGCAACAGTGGTGCCAAGAAGAAACAAATTAAATAGCTAAAGCGCACTATGTGCGAACTGCACCGCTCTGGCAGACGCCACTAACCACCAGGAACAATGGAGGAAAGCGCTAGACTAGCGCACGGCTTCGCACTGGTGGATGCAGCCACTTAATGCGGTACTGAAGGTGCCCAGTTCTGGACGGCACCATATGGCACTGAGTGAGGTGCTGAGATGTGGAAGCACTGTGGCGCAGACCAAGCCACTAGTAGGCGCTGACTCTAAATCTATAGCCCTATACCATACGTATCCAAGGGAGGGGAGTCATAATGAGTCAGTCACCAGATACATGCATCCATGATCACTCACACAATATACAATAAGAGTCTATACTAGTGCATAGCCGAGCGGCCATGTGGCTCTTTTATAGCGGCGTCCTTCCGGGACCTTCCCAGTAGTGGACCAATCCGTGCAGGAACGGGACCTGTGCATGTGACCTCCGGCCTCCAATTAGAGGTCGTCCCATGCACATGCTCAGTGCCCAAGAGACAGGACTTAGTCCCAGAAGCGTCTACTTGCTGCTGACTCAAGGATGGAGTTATAGCAGAGGCAGAAGAAGCAACCAGATGCCTAGCATCAGCCTGGGCAAGACACCTTGACCAACATCTTTGCTGAGCAGCAATCTCTGCGGCTGTAGAGGAATGGGAGACCGCAGAGGACATGGCTCGAGATTCCCCATGTGCAGTGGGGGAAACTTGACGCCTAACACATGCATCAGTTTTGTTGGTTGTCCTCCAACACTGATTTGCTGCTTTCTAGAATTCAGCATCTCCCGAGCATCTTTCACTTTACCCTTTATACAGAAACGTGTGTCTTTGGCAACCAATTTTTCATGGGCATCTTTTATGCCTATCTTGAGACTCACATTTGTTACAGCTATCTTCTGACAGGCATCAAACGCATTCCGGTAACTGAAGATGGGTAAACAACTAATCATTGTAGGCTGGATCCTGGATCTCATACCTCCCATAGCCCCCCTGTTATTAATCCGGTACGTTCCTATTCCCACTGTCACCATGCCCCTTTTCCTGAACACTACATCAAACGACACATATGCAATATTTCTGCAACAAATCTTCACCTTCCCATCAGGGACTGTATTATTGCATTAGCAACCACGTTACTGTTTTGAAGGGTGTTTATGATGCCCGTAAAAAAATGTTGACACAGTATGTTGATGTGTACCCTGCCAGGGGAAATGTTTGTCAGCCCATACACTTAGTGCATGGACATTACAAGTATAGGAGACCCGCTCCTTTAAACTGGGAAGCATTTTTTGGAGGCCATCCTCCACATTTCTTCCTTGGAGGATTGGAGTGCGTGCCAATTTGGGGCAGGCCTTGTATTCACTTCATGGGCAAACTTTATGTGACGTAAAAAAAATCATAATAGTGGGAACTTGGGTTTCATGTGGCCATCCATTACGTGGGTTCAAAGGCTTATTGGGGTGCTTGTAACTTTGGTGCAGGGCAGGCCTTGCATTCAACGGATAAGCAAATAGTATGGGAGAACCAAATGAATGATGTGAACATGGTTTTCCTGTGGCCATCCAGTTCCTCGGTTCAAAGACTTATTGGGTCCATGTAACTTTGGGGCAGGGCAGGCCTTGAATTCAATGCATAAGAAAACAGTATGGGAGTACCATATGAATTATGTGAGCTTGTTTTTTCTGTGACCATCCAGTACGTGGGTTCAAAGGGGTGCATGTAATTTTGGGGCAGGGCAGGCCTTGCATTCAATTCAAAAGCAAACAGTATGTGGGTGCCAAATGAAAACTGGGAACTTTGTTTTCATGTGGCCATCCCGTACTTCGGTTCAAAGGCTTATTGGGGTGCGTGTAACTTTGCGGCAGGGCAGGCCTTGCATTCAATGCATAAGCAAATGGTATGGGAGTACCGAATGAATACTGGGAACTTTGTTTTCATGTGGCCATCCAATACCTTGGTTTAAAAGCTTATTGGGGTGCATGTAATTTTGAGGCAGGGCAGGCCTTGCATTCAATGCATAAGCAACTGTATGGGAGTACCAAATGTATACTGTTACCATATTTTTCGGACTATAAGACGCACCGGACCATAAGACGCATCCCAATTTTCAGAAGGAAAATAGGGGAAAAAATAATAATGTGTCAAATGGGGGTCCGTCTTACAGTCCGAATTCAGCATACCTGGGAAGGGATCTGGAACAGGTGGAGAAGTGGTCACAGGGGTCATTCAGTGGTCCAGGTTCGTGCGGTGGCGGCTCTGTGCTGGGGCAGGTTGGTTGTGCTGGAGCCGCTGGGCTGTACTGGGGCAGCTGAGCTGGGCTGTGCTGGGGCAGCTGGGCTGTGGCAGCTGTGCTGGGGCAGCTGTGCTGGGGCTGGGGCAGCTGGGCTGGGGCAGCTGGGCTGTCCTGGGGCTGGGTCAGCTGTGCTGTGCTGGGGCAGCTGTGCTGTGCTGGGCTGGGGCAGCTGGGCTGTGCTGGGGCAGCTGTGCTGGAGGCTGGGGCAGCTGTGCTGTGCTGGGGCTGGAGCAGGTGGGCTCTGTGGGGTGAGGGTGGCGGCTCTCTGTGCTCCGATGCAGGGGCGGCGGCGGCTCCACCGGCATTTCCTCCAAGCCCGGAGGCCCCCGCACATCCCTTGATGGCCGCCGCCATGTTGCGGTGGCCTCCGGGTACATGGACGCCGGGAAGATGGACGCCGGTCCGGTGACGGCGCATGCGCAGGTTCAGATCTCGTCCCGAGGTCTCGGGGGACGAGATCTCGTTGCCGAGATTTGAATCTCGTCCCCCGAGATCTCGGGATGAGATCTGAACCTGCGCATGCGCCGTCCCCGGACCGGCAGCCATCTTCCCGGAGGCCACCGCAACATGGCGGCGGCCAGCAAGGGATGTGCGGGGGCCTCCGGGCTTGGAGGAAATGCCGGCGGAGCTGCCGCCCCTGCACCGGAGAACAGAGAGCCGCTACACCTGCAGCGGAGCACAGCCCGCTGCCACCACCGCACTACAGAGCCCCGCGGCACCTGCACCAGCTTCCAGAGGTTAGTATATTTCGACCATAAGATGCACCCCCCACTTTTCCCCAAAATTTTGGTGGAAAAAGTGCGTCTTATGGTTAGAAAAATACGGTAATTTGGTTTTTCTGTGGCCATCTAGTACGTGGTTTAAAAGGCTTATTGGTGTGTGTGTGTAACTTTGGGACAGGGCAGGTCTTGCATTAAATGCATAAGCAAACAGGATGAGAGTACCATATGAATAATGTGATCTTGGTTTTTATGTGGCCATCCAGTAAGTGGGTTCAAAAGCTTATTGGGGTGCGTGTAAATTTGGGGCAGGGCACGCCTTGAATTCAATGCATAAAAAACAGTATGGGAGAACCATATGAATAATGTGATCTTGGTTTTTACGTGGCCATCCAGTAAGTGGGTTCAAAGGCTTATTGGGGTGCGTGTAACTTTGGGGCAGGGAAGGCCTTGAATTCAATGCATAAGTAAACAGGATGGGAGTACCAAATGAATAATGTGAACTTGGTTTTCCTGTGGCCATCCAGTATGTTGTGGGTTCAAAGGCTTATTGGGTGCATGTAACTTTGGGGCAGGGCAGGCTTTGAATTAAAAGCATAAGAAAATGGTATGGGAGTACCCAATGAGTATTGGGAACTTTGTTTTCATGTGGCCATCCAGTACCTCGGTTTAAATTAAACAGGATTTGTCTGATGATGTGTCACACACCACATGGCCAAAGAAGGTTGTTAAATGTTAAAATTACATTTCCCAGTGAATGCATTAGTCTTGGTTTAAAGCAAGGCTAAGGCTGGAGTCACACCAAACGATTAAAAAATCGGTCCGATTTTAACGATACGAAATCACACAAAGATTTCTTGTCCAGGGATCCGTCTGTCATCCGAATTTCCGGCGATGAACCGATTTTATTCGCATCTAAGCATCAAATTGACATCCAATGCCAATGCCTGATGCTCTTTCCTGTTGACCTGGAGAAGTCTTGCGATTTAATCGCAAGTCACACGTGTGGTGCATTTTCAATGCGATTTTTAATCGCATCCATAGACTTGCATTGGCGAATCCGATCCGAAAATCGGTGACAATCGCAGCATGCTGCGATTGTCTCGGTCCGAGGAATGGATCCGATAAAAAAACGGATGATGGGAGCAGTACCATAGAATAACATAGGGACGACTGCAATGCGATTTTTTATCGCATTGCATTCGTCCGATTTAATCGCTAGTGTGACTCCGGCCTAAGTTGAGAAACGCATCAAAAACACTCCGTGTGAACATAGCTTAAGTGGTGTAGGAGCATTTTTATTTTGGATTAATTATTTTGCCTTACATACAAATCATTACCCTGGAAAGGATGCTCCTGAACATATTTCCCAGGAAAATCCATTTTGGTTTCGTTTTTGTATGTTCTATTGTGCGCCTGTAAAAGTGGCGTAAAACTCTGTCAGCATTGTTCACAGCTGTGACCTGGGAGTCAGAAATGTTTCCAGGGGTAATCACCATGATGTTCCCATGCCATTTGAGCACTGTTCCCATCGATTTCAGATGTTTTTAGACCCTAAAAGGACCCCAAGGGGGCTTGTTGCAAAAATGCTCGGTTTTCCCATAGACTTACATTGGGCTCGTTGCTCGGGTCGAGCACCCGAGCATTCCAATTTGCTCAACCCGAGCAACGAGTACTTAAGCATTTTAGTGCTTGCCCATCACTAATTATATTATAGTATGAAAAATGTATCTGTCACAGTTACAACATGTATTTATCATTAGCTTTCGCCTCCACCCAAAGTGTCTGTAAAACAAACCCTTAATTCTTGTGCTAGGTGCTGCCTAATATACCGTACAATATGTTTCTATAAGCTATCTTAATATCTTTCAGATATGCCATGCTTAATTAGATAACAGAGTATCACTTCAGCTGCATCAGTTAATTGCCTGACACTTAAAAGTGGAAAAAGAAAGGAAAAATACAATCTAGTAGATATATGCCGCTTATGCACAGAAAATTCTAATTAGCTGCTTAAACATTCAGTTTCAGAAGTTATGTATATTATCATTCATCTTTTTGCATGAGCACTGTGATCTTGTCTTGGAAGGTACAGTAATTAACTTGATTTAAAGAAAAATTATAATTGAAAATGAACTTCGTTTGGACAAAATACCTAAATCTATTTTTATATTGCAGGCGTTAAACTTGATTATCTTATCATTATTCCCTACAATATAAGCTTTTATACACTATATTGTATCCTAGGGACCAGCGCATTCAATTTGTGTTCAATGAGAACATTATTTTATAATACACAAATGCCTTTTTTCAAAGTATTATATTTGTTAAAAATATTGTTGGTATCAAGAAAGCAACCAAACAGTAAGTTTTCACTAATTCAGTGAGTTTTTGTTATTTCAGGGCAACCACCTTAATTTGTGAAATCCTTACACTTATAATATCTGCTTTCTGAAAGGCGGCCATGCTACAGCCTGTTAGTTACATTTCTGGTGGCAGCGCACACCAGATACACACCAGTTAAAAGAAGTGCCTAATTCATGAAATACTGTGGGCCTCCTAAAGAATTAGGCACATCTTACTCCAGAAAGCCCATTCATTAAGACTGGTGTGCTCAAGAGCAGTTTTAATTAATTGACCCATGACAGTTTTAGCTGACTTTTCTGAGCACAAACCAAGCAGAAATGCAAAATTTTTTAGAAGTTTTGAGTTTTTGAGGATGACTTTGAGAGTTTTGTTCAGTTTCTGGTTCAATAATTCCTTAAAAAATCAGGGTGTTGATACACTAAGTAGAGTTGAGCGAAACGGGTCGAAAAATTTCAAAAGTCGCCGACTTTTGGCAAAGTCGGGTTTCATGAAACGAAACCCGACCCTAGGATGAGGTCGGCCACGAGGTCGGCGACTTACGCGCCAAAGTCGCGTTTCAAAAGTTTGTTTTGCGCTCTTTTTCAGCCAATCAGGATCCACGGACACTGTGGGCAACGTGATGACATAGGCAGGGGTCACCACCATCTTTCAGAAGGGCATGCAAGTGATTGGCTTGCTTTGGTGGGCGTCACAGGGCGTATAAAAGGGCGTGCACGCCGACCGCCATCTTACTTCTGCCGATCTCAGTATAGGGAGAGGTTGCTGCTGATTCTGTAGGGAGAGCGTTAGGCAGGGAAGAAGACAAAAAAACTGCTTCTGCTGCTAGCGATTTGGCCTGCACAACACACCAGTCACTGTGTGTGCAGTGCAAGGGGAGGCTATATAGTGGTGTATCAGTGGTGTTGGTTGTTGGGCTGCCTTCTAAGGCTTCCTGACATTCCTGCATTGCTGTTTACCCACTGCTCCGCAAACTGCTTTTTTAAAAGCAATCCCAATTTTTTTTTTTTGTCCTACTGAGAAGAAAAAAAACATGCTTCTGCTGCTAGCAATTTGGCCTGCACAACACACCAGTCACTGTGTGTGCAGTGCAAGGGGAGGCTATATTGTGGTGTATCAGTGGTGTTGGTTGTTGGGCTGCCTTTTAAGGCTTCCTGACACGCTGACATTGCTGTTTACCCACTGCTCTGCAAACTGCTTTTTTAAAAGCAATCCAATCTCCCTTATCCTCTAGTCACTTTTGTCACAGCTGTGCCATCGAGCCTGTCACATAGCGCTCAGATATTCATTGGGCCTCACACAATCCAAAAGTGTACAGTGTCCAAAAGTGTGTGCAGTGATTCAAAATCTCCCTTATCCTCTAGTCACTTTTGTCACAGCTGTGCCATCGAGCCTGTCACATAGCGCTCAGATATTCATTGGGCCTCACACAATCCAAAAGAGTCCAGTGTCCAAAAGTGTATGCAGAGATTCAAAATCTCCCTTATCCTCTAGTCACTTTTCTCACAGCTGTGCCATCGAGCCTGTCACATAGCGCTCAGATATTCATTGGGCCTCAGACAATCCAAAAGTGTCCAGTGTCCAAAAGTGTGTGCAGAGATTCAAAATCTCCCTTATCCTCTAGTCACTTTTGTCACAGCTGTGCCATCGAGCCTGTCACATAGCGCTCAGATATTCATTGGGCCTCACACAATCCAAAAGTGTACAGTGTCCAAAAGTGTGTGCAGAGATTCAAAATCTCCCTTATCCTCTAGTCACTTTTGTCACAGCTGTGCCATCGAGCCTGTCACATAGCGCTCAGATATTCATTGGGCCTCACACAATCCAAAAGTGTCCAGTGTCCAAAAGTGTGTGCAGAGATTCAAAATCTCCCTTATCCTCTAGTCACTTTTGTCACAGCTGTGCCATCGAGCCTGTCACATAGCGCTCAGATATTCATTGGGCCTCACACAATCCAAAAGTGTCCAGTGTTCAAAAGTGTGTGGAGATTCAAAATCTCCCTTATCCTCTAGTCACTTTTGTCACAGCTGTGCCATCGAGCCTGTCACATAGCGCTCAGATATTCATTGGGCCTCACACAATCCAAAAGTGTACAGTGTCCAAAAGTGTGTGCAGAGATTCAAAATCTCCCTTATCCTCTAGTCACTTTTGTCACAGCTGTGCCATCGAGCCTGTCACATAGCGCTCAGATATTCATTGGGCCTCACACAATCCAAAAGTGTCCAGTGTCCAAAAGTGTGTGCAGAGATTCAAAATCTCCCTTATCCTCTAGTCACTTTTGTCACAGCTGTGCCATCGAGCCTGTCACATAGCGCTCAGATATTTATTGGGCCTCACACAATCCAAAAGTGTCCAGTGTCCAAAAGTGTGTGCAGAGATTCAAAATCTCCCTTATCCTCTAGTCACTTTTGTCACAGCTGTGCCATCGAGCCTGTCACATAGCGCTCAGATATTCATTGGGCCTCACACAATCCAAAAGTGTCCAGTGTCCAAAAGTGTGTGCAGAGATTCAAAATCTCCCTTATCCTCTAGTCACTTTTGTCACAGCTGTGCCATCGAGCCTGTCACATAGCGCTCAGATATTCATTGGGCCTCACACAATCCAAAAGTGTCCAGTGTCCAAAAGTGTGTGCAGAGATTCAAAATCTCCCTTATCCTCTAGTCACTTTTGTCACAGCTGTGCCATCGAGCCTGTCACATAGCGCTCAGATATTCATTGGGCCTCACACAATCCAAAAGTGTCCAGTGTCCAAAAGTGTGTGCAGAGATTCAAAATCTCCCTTATCCTCTAGTCACTTTTGTCACAGCTGTGCCATCGAGCCTGTCACATAGCGCTCAGATATTCATTGGGCCTCACACAATCCAAAAGTGTCCAGTGTCCAAAAGTGTGTGCAGAGATTCAAAATCTCCCTTATCCTCTAGTCACTTTTGTCACAGCTGTGCCATCGAGCCTGTCACATAGCGCTCAGATATTCATTGGGCCTCACACAATCCAAAAGTGTCCAGTGTCCACAAGTGTGTGCAGAAATTCAAAATCTCCTCTGTCCTATAGACATCTTGTACCTTGTTTTACATTACTATATAGTTTGTTGGATTTTGTCTACATTTCTACCAAAAATGAGGAAGGCTGGTGGAAGAGGCCATGGAATTGGGCGGGGGTTGGCAGCTGGTAATGATGGTGTTGGTGGTGGATCTGATGGTAGTGGCAAGAGCAAAATAGGACCGAATGCAGGAGGTGTTGAGCCTGCGTCATCGTCTGGCTACATAAGGCCTCGAACGCTTAGTTTTCTAGGATTTGGCAAACCCCTTTTAAAGCCAGAGCATCAGGAAAAAGTTTTGTCTTACATTGCTGACTCAGCCTCCAGCTCTATCGCCTCCTCTTCTTCAGTTGTAAAAAGTAAAAGCACTGAGTCGTCATTGGAGGCTCATGTTCATGAACCACACCTTTCCTTGTGTCCTTCACCCCAACCAAGATTGAAGGATGACGCAGGCCATACTACTGATTACTCCATGGAGCTGTTTTCACATACCATGCCTGGATTATCAAGTCAAATGGTGAATTACCCAGGCCAAGATGAATCTGACATGGAGTGCACTGATGCACAGCCGCTGATGGATGATTCTGCTGGTACATTCACTCAGAGCACTACATTGTCCTCGCAGTGTACAGAGCCAGATTCTGACCCTGATGAGACTCAGGTGCCCCTTCCCGCACACTATACCACTATACACGGTGACACAGAGGAAGGTGCACATGACATAGAAGAGGAGGTGATGGATGACCCAGTTGTTGACCCAGATTGGCATCCATTGGGGGAAGAGGGTGCTGCTTCCAATAGCTCAGATGAGGAGCATCCACAGCAGACATCGACATCGCAACAGCTGTTATCTGGCAGGCCCGGAGCACTCCAAAGACAGGTTCCAAACATCAAAAGAGTTGCTGGACAGCTTGTCCAGAGGGTCAAAAGATCACAGCGTGCTAGGCCGCAAAATGTCTGCCAAAGTAGGAAGAGTGCAGTGTGGCAGTTTTTTGAACAAAATCCTCATGATCAGGCCAAGGTTATCTGTAAGAAGTGCGCAAAGACCTTTAGCCGAGGGAAAAATCTGAAAAATTTGAATACCAGTTGCATGCTTAGACATTTAACCAGCATGCACTTGCAAGCGTGGACACAACACCAAACCTCAAGTGCCACATGTGCAATTGATCACAGCGAAGGTAGTCAGCAACGCTACATTGTTTCCCCCACTGTAAGCCCACCGGTTAGCACAGCAGCAAATGTTGAGGTGTCGTTGCAAGGCCACAGCAGTCAGGGAATCCCACTGTTATATCAACGAAAGACTGATTCTAGGCCATCAGAAAGAACACCAACTCCATCACCATCATCAACCCTCTCTCAGTCCGCCCTGTCCACCGCTACTTCCACCATATGCAGCTCTCAAGTCCAGCTCACCCTCCCAGACACTATGAGTAGGTCAAGAAAGTACTCAGTCTCTCATCCGCGTACACTGGGTTTGAACGCCCACATTGCCAAACTAATCTCGTTTGAGATGATGCCCTATCGGTTGGTGGAATGCACAGCTTTCCGCGAACTCATGGCCTATGCAGTACCACGCTATGACCTACCCAGTCGCCACTTCTTCTCTCGCAAAGCCATCCCAGCCCTCCACCATCATGTGAAAGACCGCATTGTCCATGCACTCAAGCAGTCAGTGAGCGGAAAGGTGCACCTCACAACTGATGCATGGTCCAGTCGGCATGGCCAGGGCCGTTACGTGTCCATCACTGCGCACTGGGTTAATGTGGTAGATGCAGGGTCCACAGGGGACAGCGGTGGTGGGACAGTGCTGCCTAGCCCACGGTATAGGAAACAGTTGGCTGTAGGCGTTCGACCCTCCACCTCCTCCTCCTCCAGAAGCGAAAGCTCGTCCACAGAGCGCAGTCGTACGAGCACTCCATCTGCAGCTGCCACTGTTGCACACGATGTGTCCCCCTATCGAGCAGCTAGTGGAAAGCGTCAGCAGGCTGTGTTGCAGATGATGTGTTTGGGCAACAGACACACCGCCGAGGTGCTGGCCGAGTACTTGAAGCGACAAACTGAGTCATGGCTGGGCAGTGTACATCTTGAGGCAGGCAAGGTAGTTAGTGATAACGGCCGTAATTTTGTGGCAGCCATAGCCCTTTCAAAACTCAGCCATATACCTTGCTTGGCTCACACCTTGAACCTGGTGGTGCAGTGCTTCCTCAAAAATTATCCGGAGTTAACAGTCCTGCTCCAGAAGGTGCGAAGACTGTGCGTGCACATCCGCCGGTCGCCTGTACACCCCGTTCGTATGCAGAAGCTGCAGCGATTGCTCCACCTTCCCAACCACCGCCTCATTATCGACATTGCAACAAGGTGGAACTCCACCCTGCACATGGTGGAGCGGCTGTGCGAGCAGAGGCAGGCCATAATGCAATTGTGGGAGGATACACGGCCAGGCACTTTGAGAGCTGACATGGAGTTGACAGGTGTGCAGTGGTCGAAGCTGAAAGACCTCTGTAAAGTCCTTCAGTGTTTTGAGGAATGCACACGGCTGGTAAGCGCACACGACGCCATCCTAAGCATGAGCATCCCACTTATGCGTCTGCTCATGCAAACTTTGACGCACCTTAAGGAGCAGGCGTCTGCAGCCAATGTTGATGAGGAGGAGGAGGAGGAGGGAATCCTTGATGACATTCAGCCATTGTCTGCTCAGGGACCTCTCCTGGATGAGGTGGAGGAAGAAGAGGAGGAGGAGGAGGATGACGGGGATGATTACTTAGGGGAGGAGGATGCATCTCGTGGGGCAAGTGAAAATGTTGGCGTGGCAAGGTCTGGTACAGGGTTTGTACGTGACTGGAGGGATGTGGATTTGCCAGAACGTGATCCTCCACCAGCACTCGCAGTGCATCATTGACACCGGGAACATTGGCCCACATGTCAGATTATGCCTTGCAGATCCTAAAAAGGGACCCACGCATTGCCAAAATGATGAACGATGACGACTGCTGGTTGGCCAGCATCCTGGATCCACGCTATAAAGGCAAATTACAAAACATCATGCCACAGGAGAACCTTGACCTAATATTGGCTAATAAACAAGCAACTCTGGTAAATCGGTTGCTTGAGGCATTCCCAGCACACAGCAGCGGTGATGGTTCTCACACGAGCCGTACGGGCCGGGGGCAGCTTGGCAGAGGTGTTCGTGGTGCACACAGCAGAAGTGGCGTTGGAGACAGGGGTTTCATGACAATGTTGTGGACTGATTTTTCAAATACCGCTCACACAACTGGTAATACTGCATCGATGGAAAGTGACAGGAGACAGCAGTTGTCAACTATGGTTACAAACTACTTTTCCTCCCATATCGATGTTCTCCCACACAGGTCATTCCCCTTTGACTATTGGGCCGCTAAACTGGACACCTGGCCTGAATTGGCCCAATATGCCTTACAGAAGCTCGCTTGCCCAGCTGCAAGTGTGCTATCGGAAAGAGTCTTCAGTGCAGCTGGATCAATCCTGACAGAAAAAAGGACCCGTCTGTCAACCCAAAATGTGGATGATCTAACCTTCATTAAAATGAACCATGCATGGGTTTCCAAGGATTTTGTCCCACCTTCCCCTGATGACACATAGGGTGACAGAAAAATGGCTTGCTTTGGTCCACCTCTTCCTGGGACTTCACCTATTTCGCCTTTTGCATCAGCTGAATGTCCAACATCAACATATGCCACTTTCTAAAACTCCCTAACTGTGCTGCCTCCCCCCCCATGGCCGGGGTCACCACCTAGCGCACGACACCGTGCGAGTGCCGTTGCCCTGGACAGGTGGGTAGGCCGACTCTTGGGCGCGGGCACTGGCACAGGGTCCCTCATAGTGCAATCAAGTGTCTCTGACGGTGGTGGTGCACACCCGCCATCAGACACACCGCCGTACTATGAGGGGCCCAGTGCCAGTACCGACGCCCACGAGTGAGCCCCCCTTGCTTGGGCAGGGCCCCAGCATTTGCAATCTTTACCTCTCCCTGCTCCTCCGCTGTGTAATCTGGGCCGTCAAATCCATACTGTGCCTGACACCGTCTGAGCCTGCCTCCTGATATATAGACATATATTTTGAATGTGTACGCTATCCATACATGTTATCCGGGGAAACGGTACCCTTTCTAACCTTTGTGCAATCACGTGCAATCCATACTGGGCCTAACACCGTCTGAGCCTGCCTCCTGAGACATATATTTTGAATGTGTACGCTATCCATACATGTTATCCGGGGAAACGGTACCCTTTCTAACCTTTGTGCAATCACGTGCAATCCATACTGGGCCTAACACAGTCTGAGCCTGCCTCCTGAGACATATATTTTGAATGTGTACGTTATCCATACATGTTATCCGGGGATACGGTACCCTTTCTAACCTTTGTGCAATCACGTGCAATCCATACTGGGCCTAACACCATCTGAGCCTGCCTCCTGAGACATATATTTTGAATGTGTACGCTATCCATACATGTTATGCGGGGAAACAATACCCTTTCTAACTTTTGTGCAATCACGTGCAATCCATACTGGGCCTAACACCGTCTGAGCCTGCCTCCTGAGACATATATTTTGAATGTGTACGCTATCCATACATGTTATCCGGGGATACGGTACCCTTTCTAACCTTTGTGCAATCACGTGCAATCCATACTGGGCCTAACACCGTCTGAGCCTGCCTCCTGAGACATATATTTTGAATGTGTACGCTATCCATACATGTTATCTGGGGATACGGTACCCTTTCTAACCTTTGTGCAATCACGTGCAATCCATACTGGGCCTAACACCGTCTGAGCCTGCCTCCTGAGACATATATTTTGAATGTGTACGCTATCCATACATGTTATCCGGGGAAACGGTACCCTTTCTAACCTTTGTGCAATCACGTGCAATCCATACTGGGCCTAACACCGTCTGAGCCTGCCTCCTGAGACATATATTTTGAATGTGTACGCTATCCATACATGTTATCTGGGGATACGGTACCCTTTCTAACCTTTGTGCAATCACGTGCAATCCATACTGGGCCTAACACCGTCTGAGCCTGCCTCCTGAGACATATATTTTGAATGTGTACGCTATCCATACATGTTATCCGGGGATACGGTACCCTTTCTAACCTTTGTGCAATCACGTGCAATCCATACTGGGCCTAACACCGTCTGAGCCTGCCTCCTGAGACATATATTTTGAATGTGTACGCTATCCATACATGTTATCCGGGGATACGGTACCCTTTCTAACCTTTGTGCAATCACGTGCAATCCATACTGGGCCTAACACCATCTGAGCCTGCCTCCTGAGACATATATTTTGAATGTGTACGCTATCCATACATGTTATCCGGGGAAACGGTACCCTTTCTAACTTTTGTGCAATCACGTGCAATCCATACTGGGCCTAACACCGTCTGAGCCTGCCTCCTGAGACATATATTTTGAATGTGTACGCTATCCATACATGTTATCCGGGGATACGGTACCCTTTCTAACCTTTGTGCAATCACGTGCAATCCATACTGGGCCTAACACCGTCTGAGCCTGCCTCCTGAGACATATATTTTGAATGTGTACGCTATCCATACATGTTATCCGGGGAAACGGTACCCTTTCTAACCTTTGTGCAATCACGTGCAATCCATACTGGGCCTAACACCGTCTGAGCCTGCCTCCTGAGACATATATTTTGAATGTGTATGCTATCCATACATGTTATCCGGGGATACGGTACCCTTTCTAACCTTTGTGCAATCACGTGCAATCCATACTGGGCCTAACACTGTCTGAGCCTGCCTCCTGAGACATATATTTTGAATGTGTACGCTATCCATACATGTTATCCGGGGAAACGGTACCCTTTCTAACCTTTGTGCAATCACGTGCAATCCATACTG